>NW_001834666.1:0-77266 GCF_000150035.1 Vanderwaltozyma polyspora DSM 70294
AATAAAGGGGAACAAAGCGTGTTTAAGTTTTTAAAGGTTCAGACAACCTTACCTACCCATTGGATTGTTTCCATTTCCATTTCCAAGGTTCGGGGAACCCAGGGAAGCACCGAATGGGCCCTAGTTTGAAAACACCCTTTCAAGTGAAACTTAAATTTGACCAGTTGGGTTTCCCCGGGAGTTCATAGACGGATTCTAGCGTAAACCTTTGAAATAACCCATTGTTATTTGTTGTTGTGTGTAGAAACAAGGATCTTGGTCTTTTATGAAACAAGAATTGACACGAAAAATATAATTAAATAAAAATACCAATAAAAGAGAAGCTTAGTAAAACAAAAATTGGTTAACCAGAAAATAAAAAAACATCAAGTATTTATAAACAGAATTTTAATAACTTATTATTAGTATTACAGAAACACTTGGCTTTAAATATAAAATGGTTGGAAATGAAATGGTATACATTTTGAGCTTCTAGAAAAATGATAATGACCCGAATTGTACTAACAATGAAACTGTCTAAAATTGAAGTAAAAGTTAGAACAGTGTCTTTCTGTAGTTACCAGTATCTTCATTCAAAATTGCGTTTGGTCTTTACTTAGAATCAATGGATAAAATCAATAAAAAAAATCAAACATATTCAAGAAGCTGTCGATATCCTCAGAAACTTAAAGGCGTTGAATAGTGGTAATTAATCCATGTTTGATATAATTGCCTGCTACACTTTTGTTCTTGCGTTATAACAATTTATTCTCGTTTACCCTTGGTTAGAATATCAGACCTTGCATATTCTTAGTAGACCTCAGGAAGGTAAGCGTGATCTTATTTATTTTTTTGATCTTTTTATTTTTATTCAGTTCAATAACTTCAAACAAACAAACTCTTAACCCATTCTTGTGCGTTGTGTTAACCTATTGGCAGCAATAGCAGTAGCAATAAGGTAGACTTGTAAAAGAATATTTCTTTTAGTCTCCCGTATAGAATATTTTAACGATTCATAAAATTATTGCAGAAGGAAGGATGCTTTTTTGATATCATCATTGTAATGGCTGTATCCATATAAGCGAATTAAGAAACTTAACAATAGTGTATCTTAATTTTTTAGAGGGAATTATCCATGGACCTGAGAGAAAATAGAAATTAGTGGAAGCCAGCGACTGATGTTTCGAACTCGATAACCAATTGGCGTGTACGAATAGTGGAAGCTGAGATCTAACAATCCAGTTCGGGCCCAATACGGGGTGTGTAGGTGTAAAAATGTGATTAGGGTTATGGGTTGAGATCCGGGTAAAATATCGATAATGATTCAAAATCATAGGTTTGCAACTAAAATTTAGTGAGAGAAACAAATAGAATTATATGCTTTAATAATATTAATGATGATAATATAAGTTTATAGTGATGCTATATTTATTGTTACAATGGCCAGGATTGTATCTTCTGTAGGATTTGGAGATGCATGGGGGGTATACGTAAGATCAAAGGGATAAAACCACTTGATTTAAGGACATTCTCAATGACTTACTATTTGCCCAGAGCTGCGATCAATCTTTCTGTATTAAAATTATTGTTAGTAGGATCTGAAGTTGAATTCGTGCTATTCATTGATCTGCTTCTGTGGTAATAGTGGGTAAGACCTTCCATAAATGCTGAAGTGTGTTGTTCAAAGCTCTCAGATACTATTCTTGTATAATTTACTAACTCAGGGATTGTGGTCTTTAATACTTCTTCCTCATTAAATTCTTCATTGGAATTCGACAAGTAAGTTGCGTGCAAATCCGGATCTATCTGACACAGACGGCGCCTCATGGAGGTGATGAACTTACAGAACTTGTATATGATTTCAAATATTTGCAACTGTAGTTGGAACATCTGTGAGAGACAACAATTGGTCATAATATTGGTCAAACTTCCTTGTAATTGAAGTTGCCAGTCAACCACATATTTTCTGTCATTAAGTTTATGATCCTCATTTAGATATTTGTTCATTTCTTGTTCAATTACGTTTTGAGTGTAGTACTCCAAAATAACCTTCACAAATTGACTCATCCTATTATGCAACATTCTACATTTTTGTACAACGTTTTTTTTGACGACTGGCGGGTAATGTCTATATTTCCATATCACATTCTTATTTATTTCAAACCATGTGTCATCAAGAAGTTTGCTATGATATTGCAATAGATTAAAGAACCTGGAGATAATTTGATATTGAACCATGCATGTCCTAGTAACAAGAACATTTAATGGATATGGTATTAAAATCTCAAATAACAAATGGTGAATGTTAGTTTTTGGTGCCACATCTGATGAATTCTCCTCAATGGAGGCAGATTGGACCTCTTGTAATAATATATCTCTTAAATTTTGAAAATTATTTGCCCTCAATAATTGATTTCCATTTTCATCGTTACAATTCATATAACCGCTTTGATTATCATAACTATTTTCACCAATATAAGATAGAATAACCTTTTCAAATGGTTGAGAATCTAATTGCAAATTCAATAGTTTAAATACAATATCTTCATCTGGGGCACCATGCCTATCGAGTTCAAAGTTTCTTTGTAATTTCAATACTTGATTATTAGAGGTACCTTTATAATGTCGGGTAAGTTCAATCATATTCTTTTGTAAAAATTTGTAAAGATTGTTAGCATTATGGTAACTGAAGAAATGCTTCTGTAGTAATTTTAAAAATTTAATAAGATCATAATCGCGTAGATACATATCGAGACATAATTGATTTGCTCGATTGTACCATTTATCAATATATAATTCCAAATTTGTACTTTCCATTAATTCGACAAAAGAAGGAACATCATCTGCTAATTCTTCAGTTGGCAATCGGACAATACCATAACTTTTTTTTATTATGTTCAATAATTTTCCTGTCATTAGCACTTTGTATAATAAGGCACTTTCTTCACTAGTGCTAAAAACATCAAGTAGACCATCTTTGCGCACTACGTATTGAGTATCCCAAATTCTATCATCATACTTTAAACTTGATGCAACATTATCTACATTTTTCATGGTATCGGAAATCATGAATTCATTACATATATCATTAAGCTCACCCTGAACAAGCCAATCATTCAACATCTTACAATAATCTATACTAATATTGTTTAATAATTTTCTCAAAAAATCAATGCTTGCTCTATCTCCCAAGGTTTCATTTACCAAGTTCTGTATAATCTTTAGAATAACACCACCTTTAGGGATTGATTGTATTCTTGTATCTGTTACCAAAATCACACCATCTTTAAAATTTCCTTGCTCTTTCAAGTCATTCATGAAATTATTGAAATCTTCTTGCATTCTATCCATACTATTTCTTAGGGTAATTTCTTCTTGAATTTTTTGGTATATATTAAATAACAGCGACATCTGCTTGTACACTTCTGTATCGTATGCCAGCTGTTCTAAATCTCTTATACTGAAATTTGGATTATTTTTAAATTCAAATTCTAATTTATCTACAATAAACGGTAGATAAGTGTTTGATAAGAATTGTCTTATTTCAAAACTCAACCTTTGTAAAACTTTCCCGTATATTGAATCAGACCAAATCTCACTAGCCGAGGTTAAAACGATATACAATTGACCTAATTTTACCACTCTATTACAAATTGACTTTAATGATGGATCCATCATTTTAGCAATCTTAAATTCTGGTACAACATTTGAATCAGGTCGATATGAGTTATTATAACGAATATAAGTACCTTCGAACCCCAGCAAAACATTCAGTAAGTCTTGCACCACCAACGCTTCTTGAACCCTACTCTGAGACGCATTCGATAGTAAATTAAGCGGGTATGATTTAATTTTAGGAGCCTCACTGTATAGCGGCTGATAGTTTGATTGGCGTCCTAATAACGTCGCAGCAGCTGTTGGCGACACAAACTCCACATTATCTTCAACTTCCTTAACCTCCATTTATAAAACTGTAAATCAAACTAAGAATATACTCAATCACCTACTTGATATAGTATCAATTTCACTAACAAATCACTATTTCTGATAGATCGAGTGCACGCTTGTTTTTAATCTTGAGATTTAACCAACAAAGATCTTGAAATCCTAACGAAAAGAGCCAAAAACCCAAACCTCAAACAATACAGTTCTAATTAAAATGAATATTGCTACTATCCAAGATGTTCAATGTTTACCGCTCTTAGACAATCTTTAAAAGTCGGAAATGACCGTTTTGATCTTCTTGTGTAGTAGTTTATATACGTTTCTAACCTGATTTCTTTTTGTTTACAGTTTTTCGAAGGTCATTTTTAAAGAAGCTTAAATTTTTTGATAACATCATTAGCACGTGACACCACACCACGTGATAACATACTAGTCACATGACAATATGTCACATGATTTTGATGGCTATTATTAGTATATAAGTAACCTTCATACGTCTTGAATAAATGAAAGGTATAAAGAGAGGGAAGAAGGTTAACAAACCATTTCAAAAGTACCTGGAATCAGACAGTAAAATGACAATAATAATAAGAGGACTACTACATATGAATCTCAGTTTCTCTTTATCATAATTGTTTAATTGCAACTATTTCTAGTATCATACAGTTATTTTTGTAAATGACTGAAATTTTGCGAATGGTTGTAATTTAACGAGAAGTAATACAAATTGATCATTAATACCACCATTCGAATCCTTGCAATGAGTTGAGTATTATCCTGATAACGTTATCGTTGTATTATTATTACAATCAGTGCAAAATCACCCATATCACTAACAACGAGGTGCAGGTCTCTATTTTAGAGCCTGACATATTTTCTATCAAATCTTTAAATATCAGACGGTGGCGAACTTTTAAAGGTTTATCAACATATCGAATACGTTTAAAACTTTAAAAGTGATGGGTTTGTAAGATAAATTGATCTTATTGAACTATCTAGCAGGTCAAGGGTAGCATTGGAGTTGTGAATCGTTGTAATTTGAAGTTATATTTGTGTTTGAATTGAAAATAATAATTGTGAATAACAACTAAGAATCAATTTTCTATCACTTACAATACCATTAACTAGCATAATTATAATAAGAATATTAAGGATAATAATATAGGGAAATTACAAGTGAGTAGTGTTATATATATACGATGTTTTTAACAAGAAGTGAATACGACCGTGGTGTCAGCACATTTTCCCCAGAAGGTAGACTTTTCCAAGTTGAATATTCATTAGAGGCTATTAAACTGGGTTCAACAGCAATTGGTATTACCACAAGAGAAGGTGTTGTATTAGGTGTAGAGAAAAGAGCCACTTCTCCATTATTAGAATCTGATTCTATTGAAAAAATTGTAGAAATAGATAATCATATTGGTTGTGCAATGAGTGGTTTGACTGCAGATGCTAGATCTATGATCGAGCATGCTCGTACATCCGCTGTTACCCATAATTTATATTACGACGAAGACATTAGCGTCGAGACATTAACTCAATCTGTATGTGATTTGGCTCTAAGGTTTGGTGAAGGTGCTTCTGGTGAAGAAAGGTTAATGTCCAGACCTTTTGGTGTAGCATTGTTAATAGCAGGTTACGATAGGGATCAAGGTTATCAATTATATCATGCCGAACCTTCAGGAACTTTCTACCGTTATAATGCCAAGGCTATTGGTTCAGGTTCCGAAGGTGCTCAATCAGAATTACAAAATGAATGGCATTCTTCTCTAACTTTGAAAGAAGCTGAATTATTGGTTTTAAAAATCTTAAAGCAAGTAATGGAAGAAAAATTAGATGAAAGCAATACCCAATTGAGTAGCATAACAAAAGAAAATGGTTTTAAAATCTATAATGACGACAAAACTGCTGAACTAATTAAAGAATTAAAGGAAAAAGAAGCCCAAGAAAATCCAGAAGAACCTGATGTCACCATGTCATAATTTAAATGATTCTATTATATGTATTTTAAAATAATGAATAGATATATATATATAAATAAATAAACAAATAAATATAAATAAATATAAATAACACAACATTTTATTCAAACCAAGTACAGAAATTCAAAAAAATAATAGTAATAAATTATCATTAGTAATAATACATACTGAATTTAATATATACAGTCTCTTATAAATTCTTGCCTTTATCATATAACCAATATTTTTTTCTATGAATCAGTTATTCTACAAGATGTGAGTACTCAGGCACTTCCTTTATTTTTGAATTAAAAAATTTCTCTAGTCTATTAGCGTATTTATAATAGGAAGTGTTTTCACCATTATATTTACGACAATTATTGAAAATTAACCTCGCATCATAAATAAAGTCTTCCATCTTGTCGTATCTGTTGCTTTCTAATTTGACCTCCATAGTACTTAAGTCCATAGGCTCCTTAATGAATTCATAATAGTCTGGAACTTCTTCTTTATTAACAGGCTGTAAAAATGGCCATGCAGCAGCGTGGTTTTGTAATTCTGTCAATATATTTTGCATTGCTGCATAATGAGGACCTCTCTTGGGCCTTTGTGCCAATTCATCCATTTCTGGTGTCCATCCTGCTTCTTTCAAACCAGGGATCGACATAGGATCTATTGGCTTTATGTTGTCAAGATCTCTAAATTGATCTAAACCTGGTCTTACGATATGCGATTTTGATATTGACCTTATTTTCCTAATTAGTGCTGCTTCTTGTAGTAGCAAAATTTTGGGAGCATCTAAGTATCGTATACGTGGTAGCATTGAACATTGCATTAGTGTACCTCCTTCATAATCTTTTATATACCCCATCCAAACTTGTTTTTCTAAAGTAATCTCTTTGGTAAAACCCTGCTTCTTGAAATAACCAATGGCATAATTATCAGCATAAGTTAGAAAGTACTTTATAGGCGAAGTGTTTCGTACATAATCCTTCAAATGATTCATTAGATGAGCACCATAACCTCTGACTTGTTCTGTTGAACTAATAGCACAGAAAACAATTTCAGCAAAACCTCGACTATCAAATGGACGATAGGTGATACCACCAACAACAGTTAACGGTTTCCTAACCACTGCCATTGACAAATGACTTCGATCGTACACTAATCTTGCAATATATTCTTTTGGCATTTTTGGTAATTGTTTTTGGAAAATATTTTTTAAACCAGTTAGAACCATCATATTTTCCTTTGTATTATCATTGTTAACAACTCTGAATTCAATTTTACCTTCTTTTTCTTCAATGACACTAGGTCTCTCTTTAAACTTATACTCTACTCCATCAAATGTAAATGTAGTTATGCCTTTTTCTTCAATTTCTATGCTTTCAGATATACTTCCGGATTCTTCTACTTCGGATTTATTGGCATTGTTCTCATTAGTGTTTTTACTATCAGAATCAGATTCATCTTCATTATTTTTAGTTCTTTCATTTTCTTGTACTGGAGTCTCTGTTTCTTGCTTATTCTCTATTGTTTCTTCTTTATCAACATCTTTTGTAGAATCAATATTCATTTCCAATCTATCGTCATCTGACTTTTTATCTTCTTCCTTTCTCTCATCCTTCTCACCAATATTTTCCTTCCTTTCTTCTTCTTCAACCTCTTCCTCAAATGATGACTCCAGATCTTTATACTTAACATCTGTATCTTCTTTTATAGCCGTTGTTTCAGCATCGCTATTTGTATTCCCATTGTTATCTTCTTTTGGTTCTTCTTCTAATGCTACTTCATCTTGAACAGCGCTTTCTTCCTTATCTTTTTTGAGATCTTGCCCTGATTTTTCCTTAGTGGCTTCAGACTTATCCTTGCTTTCTCTTGCTTCTAATTTCATCTTCTTGTTTAAAGGTCCCTTTGCTAGACCACCTCCATGTCTTCTATGGCTTCTGCGTCTTCCCGCCATTGCTAAACCTTAACACAATATATCGAACGTTACCAATTGAATATGTTTCACGTGAATTAACCCCAAAAATCAAAGGAAACAATTATTCTTTACCCTCTTTTTCTTCAACTAATCATCATTAGATTGCTATTATTTCCATCTTCATCAATATTATTTATTTAAAGGCATCAATTAAATATTTCAATATCATTTCAAGATCAAAATTCATCAATTTCATATCAACAAACGTAAATAATGATACAATTTCTAAGTCACATGATATGAATGATATTTATATCTTAGCACTGATCTAAATATCCATAAATCCGTAAATGTTATCTAAACAGTAGACTTTCAACACTGGTACAATATCTTAGAGTTTTATTTCATTTATAAAATAAATACATATCGAAAAATTTATATTAAATTTCGTTTTATTAATATATAGATAAAATCCCAACCATATTTCAAAATATGTTTTATCAAGGTTAGATTAAATATAGTTTATTAAAGTTAGATTTATTATACAGTGATTAAATAATATGCTTACATACCTTCACCCATCTCATCTGCACCGTTGTCATCTAATGTCATTTCATCCAATTCATCTAACAATTCATCGATATCGATTTGAGGAGCGTCTTCATCTTCATCTTCTTCCATACCATGTTCTTCAATATTTTCTGGATTACTGCTCTTATATAGATTAACAGTTTGTCTTAATTCTTGATCTTCTTCCAATTCTTGCAAGAATAATTCGTAATCTCTTTCAGCACGTTCAATATCTTGTTTTTGAGATTTGGAACTGTAATCTTGAGAAGCATCAATATCCTTATGTTCCTTAGCCATTCTCTTCAACTTCCAGTTTCTGTTCTTTCTGCTCTTTCTTTGGTATAATTTCTTAACTATAACAACATCTGGAACATGATCAATATTCAGGTCATCGAATAAATCAGAATTATAATTGGAATTGGCAACGAAGTAACCCATAACAGTATCACCAGAATGGCATAACGCACCCAAATGAGATCTAACATAGTATGTTTGATCGTTAACACCTAAATCAGTAGATCTAGCTACAGTTATGTCAGCTAAGACATGTTTTCCTTTACTTATTCCAACTGGTTCGACATCCAAAACCATAAATTCTACTAACTGTGAGACATCAGCCAACGGTTGGAATGAATTTCTCCAATAAACAGGAGCAGATAAATCTACAGTTTGTAAAGTAGTTGGATCCATGAATTGAAGTGTGTTTGAAACTTTTGTACATAAAACAAATTGAGAAATATTACTCAAAGACTTTGCTAATTTTTTTGGTAGGACAACTAAATCATCTCTACAAATTGGAACAATTTCAATGGAATATGAGAATTTATAAGTAGCAGAACCAGAATGAACATCCTGAGAGATCAATTCTTCGGATTTTTTGGCTTTAATAGGAACGACAGAATTCAAGAAATCCAGCATTTTAACAGCATGGTTCTTTTGGGCATAAAAGAAATCCAAACCATCCTTTGCTTCAGTGATGGAAATGGTATCAACATGAGCGTTGTGTTTTAAAATCAACTGTTCCAAATATAAGAAAGTTCTCTTGTGTGGAACTTTTTGTCTAATTTGAACGGTAGCTCTCCAAGTATTTGTAGTATAAGATCTGGCACAGTCAGCACATTGCATAGCAATGACAATATATTCAACTTCAAAAGTTTGTTGAATAATAGTATTAACCATAGCTTCACCTTGAACGGTTAACTTAACTCTAATACGTCTGGAATGGGGTTCAGTCCATATAAACGATGCATCGACTAATCTAACTTTATTCAAACCTTTCAAACGACGTAAACATAGTGCTAATAGTTCTCTTGATTCCAGTTCAGCTCTTATCCATTGACCAGGAGGTTGTAAGAATCTTTCACAATTTCTACAAAATGAAACATTAGCTTCTCTTGGAATACCTTCAGTGATATCGACAGTCATCTTAATACAATCATAACACATAACTAAACCAGTAGACCCATCAATAGGGGCACCACAGTTACAACATAACACAGTAGCAACATTTTGATGTTGATGTTGATGCTCTAACTGATTAGTATCCATAGGAGTATAACTCATCTTTGACTATTGGTCTTATCCACTTGATCTTATAGCTGATTTGACGAATAAATTTTGAAACAAAATTACAACGAACTTAATCAACACAATAATAAGATTTGCTTCAACTTATATAAACTAACGACCTTCCCAACATTCATCAATCAACAAGGAGGTTATAATAAATTATGTTATCTCATTACTAATGAGGTCCTAATTATTAGCGATGAGCTAACTGATAAAATTTTCAACGAACACTATTTAACCGATCTGACAGGCGCTACCATAATGCAACCATTTATATTATGGAACAGACAAGGATGATGAAGATGTCAAGCCGTTTGTATATTGTTATCAATTGAATAAGATGCTGTAATGATTCTCTATATAATATTTATCTATATATGTGGTTTGATGTTCTATGTTGTTTTATTTTTGAGAAGCAAACTCAAGCTCTCAAGCTCTTTTCTGCAAGGTTTTTTTTCTTTTGAGTTTTCCTCTTTTCACCAAAATTGGCCTTTTCCATGTCCATTAAAGATTCACGTTTAGCTTTTGTAACCTTTGTCAATGCTTTCCTAATCACAGCTGTGTCGTGAACCTTCTTACACTCATCCATTTTCTTATTTATTCTTTCTTCAATAGCTTCGATCCTCGAGACGTCTCTTGGAGTGACAAATGATATGGCATCACCTGATCTACCAGCACGAGCGGTACGACCAGATCTATGAATAAAAGTATCTGGATCCTGTGGGATGTCATAATTGATTACTAGTTCCACTGTTGGGATATCCAAACCTCTAGCGGCAACATCAGTTGCAATTAGAACTCTTGCAGCGTTAGCACGAAACCTTTGTAAGGAATTTATTCTTTCAGATTGAGGCATTTGAGAATGTAATGATGCTACTCTAACTTCAAGAGATCTTAAAGTTCTTCGTAGAACCTCAGCAGCAGTAGTTCTATTTACAAATACAATGACGCTAGAGTCTTTGTAATCTTCGCACGTAAGCAATTGGTATAGATATGCTTCTTTAACATGTTCTGGGACTAAAAGATATTCAAGCTTTAAGGTGCTTGGTACTGCAACATTGTCAACATTTTCTACTTCGTAAGCAAACAATGGGGGCTTACTATCTTGTGCTGGTGCATTTTGTAAAGCTCTAACTTGATCAGTGATAGTTGCTGTAAACAATAAGGTTTGTCTTTTTTGTTTTGGAGGTAATTTTGCGATACAAGTGGATAAATCTGCTGCAAAAGTTTGTGTTAAAATTAAATCGGCTTCATCAAGAACCAAATATTTAACTCTTGAAAGTCCACCGACTACTTCTTCACCACTTGATAGTATATGATGAGCTAATCTACCTGGAGTAGCGATTATGAAATGTGGTTTTTTCTGTAATTCTAAAGCTTGCTTGACTATACTCTCACCACCTACAACCAAACAAACTCTGATATTCATGGAACTTCCCAAAGCAGTGAATTGTTCAGCAATTTGAATTGCTAATTCCCTAGTTGGTGTTAGAACCACACCAAACATCCCAGATGGATCATCTGACCATTGAGATAACATAGGCCCTGCAAAGGCAATGGTCTTACCAGAACCAGTTTTTGCACCACCGATACAATCTCTACCTTTCAAAATCTCAGGTATACAATGCTTTTGAATAGCTGTAGGATGTGTAATCCTCATCGCATTCAGAGATTCCACCAACCATCTCGATAAACCTAGCGATTTAAAATCTTGCATAATATTGAACTATAATTATTTTAATCAAATGGATTACTGAGTTTGTCAACTTCTAATATACTCTGGTAACGCTTTTGAATGATTGACTACATTCTAATAGTTTCATTTCTTTATTTTATACTTGGTTCCTTAGTTGAGATGAGATGAGATGAGATGAGATGAGATGAAAATTTTCGCGAGATAGCTAAAAGGGTCTGTTTACAAACAATGATAACAGTGAAAAATGGTAAATAATAGATATGTTTAGTGATGTGATTAGAGTTTGTTAATGGATGGTTTCAAGCTCTAGAGAGTATATCAAGACATAGATAAGTACGATGGATTTGTTAAGTGACAGTTTATTAGATAAGAGAGGCAAGTTGCTGGATTCCTTGTTAGCTGGGAAGAAAGTTAGCATTTCTAAGAAATCGATAGAACCTGACTCGTTAGAAAAGAAGCAAGTAAGGGAAGCAGTTTTAATATTATTAAGATTAGGATATGAATTCCATAGTATTGTGGAGGAGGGTGATATAAATGCTAATTTCCTTGAAGATGTTTACAAAGATATGAGATTGAAGATCCCTTATAAGGTTGATAGTGGGAGAGATACTGAGGAAAAGTTGAATGAAGTAAGAGCATCTTCAGATAATGTTCGTGAGATTGAGAATAGTAGTTCAAAAGATGATTCACCAATGGTCGTTGCAGGCAACATCCCTGAGGAAGAATCAAAATTGGTTAAAGAAATTAAATTACTTTTCTTACGAGAAAGGGTTTCCTTGAGTAAAATTTTACAACTAAACAAAAATGGAGAGTATGGAAACAGACCACTTACTGATACTGAAATAAATGAATTAAAGAAACTGGCGAATATTACTCAAAATTATACTAATGAAATAATATCGAACTTGATTGAATCACATAATAGCAATGAAGTTAAAGGAAATACGTCAGCGTCGCATACATGAAAGAGACCAATTTTCCTCGTTGATCAATAATGAAAGATTTATAAATTCCTTATCTATATAATAATTGGGGGATCAAATACGTTTTGTATTGAAGTTTAAAGTTTCGTTTAATCGTTCTTCCCTCAAGAGGTCTCTTTTAAACGATAACTAATCATCGTTTTCCAACGCCAATACCATAGCTTCCTTCAAAAAACTCTCACAGCCCATGCGACCTCATTTTTTCAAATTATCTAATCATTATCAATCATTATCAATCATTATTACAAGTCATACTCATCTACATCTTACCTCAATCAGTTGAACTAGTTGTCAGCCACTGGACTGCATTACTCAAGTCATCAGTACCTAAGCCCAAGTAATCGCATCGCTAGCAACTGGCACACGTGTAAAATTTGAAGCTGTCGTTCTGCCACTTTTCCCCTCGCTGCAACAGGGATGCTTTTTCACCGACTAGTTAGTAATAACTCTCGTAATAGATGCGATGCACGGAGGTAATATGACAAAAACTTCAGTTCGAATTCGAAACTACCAAGTAATGCTTTATCTGTCAAATTGTCTCTCTGTTCAATGGAGCCACTCTGGTAATAGAACCACATCAATAACGACCACCAACTCCCACCTTCAGTGTTTGTCCACTTACTTTTCAAAGACTATATTGCTTCTCTTCCTCTCTCCCTCACAATCGATTAATTGTATCCATCCATCATCATCTGTCTACTACACCGAACTCGACTCAACTCGACTCAACTCAGCTCAACTCATCCTCCTGCACTCAGCTGCTGTACTGATTGATGAAAAGTTAAGGAACGAAAAATTTAACGCAGTAATATGGTAATGTACCCTAGGGTTTAAAGAGCGTTTTTACAACTATAACTGCAAAGATACATGATTATAATTATACTATGTCATTTTGGGACCAAAAATATGTGCTACTTTGAACCAGGAGTGAGAGTGGTCTTTTAAATTTTTTTTTTTTATTTTTTGCTTTGGTTTCTTAGATTTTGTTCCATTTAATAATACAAGTAGACCACCACTACCGTTACTGTGCATGCCTCGTGGTAAATGCAGCATCTTTTTTACTCACTTTGTATTATTGTTGGAATCATTATACATTTTACATACATCATATCAATTCACCACTAGGTTATTCTTACTGATGGTTACCAATGGATGAACCTCTTATTGAAAAAGCAAAACTACACACATACACACATACACACACATTATGTTCGCTAATTTTCGAATCGAATCGAATTGAATCGAATTAAACTGAATCGAAATTTTAATTATTAATGTACTACTGTATTGTGCGTGAGTGTGTATTATTTCCCACTGGGCTTATATCTTGGCTGGGGGTTTTTGCTTTACGGCTTGTTCTAAATTTAATCAGTCATCATCATTCGTCCCTGCCATTGGACTGGATTGAATTGGGTTTTAGGAAGACACACATATTGACCAAATTATATTTTTAACCTAAATAGTGTAGTATTGTTTTATGGGATAGATTTCGAAAATTCGGTTCTATCTTTACTGAGAGGTTTGTTTGGTAATTTTGGTCCGATCTAGATTAAACCGTATATTTTAGAGGTAATTTAATTATAAATACAATTTGGTTTAATATTTTGCAAGTGTTATTAAAATTAAAGGACAAGTTAAGGTTGATTCAAAAATAAAATTGTAGTCTAAAGATAGATAGATAGATGCACAGAAATTTTGTCGAAATATTTGTATATCTACAGACCATTGGATTTGAACATAATTTTTTTTCTATTCAATTTAATATTAAATCAAGTTTGAATAGATTAATTAAACTTTAAAAAAAGGTACTTATTCTGTTGTTCTTTTCATTTCTGTTTCTTAACACCTATTTGTGCTTTTTCTTAGACATTAATATAAATTAAGAATATAAATCATAGGGTTTTTAATACAATGTCGAATGTGGTTTCGGAGTTAGAACAGTTAGCAAATACAAATTTGATAACGATAAGAATTAAATGGTTAGAAGAGTCTTCTGAGAATGAAGTATCTCAATTTCATGACATTATACATAACCATAAGGGATTTGTTACATCTCGAGCATTCATAGAAGATTATGAGTATCTAAGGGATGAAGAGAGATTAAAAGTGTTGGAAGAAAATAAAGAAGTTTTCCTTTTCGAACAGGGTTCTAAAGATCTAGATATCTCATCGCCTGCTCTATCTGAGGGAAATTATGATTCTGTAATTCAAGCACAGTTTAAAAATTCAGAGACGTTGCATACAGTCGCATCCATACTGCTCGACAAGACCAAATCTCAAGATGGTGTAACAAATTGGTCGGTTTCTATTAATGAGCATGCGTTAACTCATCCAGGAAATTTATATATTAAAGGTATTCCCAAAGATCTGTCAATAGATGATTTAGTGCCAGTATTCTCTACTTTTGGGGACATCATCTCAATGAAAATCATCCAAGACTCGATTACAGGTATCTCATTAGGATATGGTTTCTTATCCTATAGGTTAGGCTCCCAATCTTCTTCATGCATGAGTAAGCTTAATGGTCAAATTATGAATGGTTCTACCTTATTTATCAACTATCATGTCGAACGGAAAGAGAGAGAAAGAATATATTGGGATCACTTCAAAGAGAATACTGATTCTAAAAAGTTTAGAGGTGTCTTCATCGGTAATTTGCCAATTGTGAACCCTAATGACAATGAACTAATTACTCCAGAACAGGTTCTTTCTAAATTTAAAGAAGAATTATCAAAAGATATTCCAGTTGATGTTATTATCTCCTATTATTTCCCAAAACAAAATAGTCAATCGAATTTAGAATATTCTGACACAGAGGATGCTTCTATTAAGTCACCTAAAAATGATGATAACCTCAATAGAGAGGGTGATAATGAAGAAACTTGTCCCTCTCAATTTGAAGATTGTCCATTGAAAGGGTATGGATTTATCAAGTTCTCAAACCATGAATATGCAGTCTTAGCAATTGAAAAGTTTAAAGAGTTTGAATGGTTTGGCCATAAATTAACAGTAAATAAAGCTATTCAGAACAAACCACACCATTCCGGTCATAATGAAAAATTGAGCACATCTGCATCTACTATGGTATCAAATCCAACTCCACCTTTAAATATTAAAAACTTTGGCAACCCAAACTTCAATAATTTTGGTACTTATCAATGTTATTTCCCCTATGGTATTCCACCATCTGCAAACTTACAAAGTTATTATGCTAAATCTTCACCTTCTTCTTTGCCAATGTCATCTGATAATGAAAATTCATCTATGGACTCAATTGAGGCACACCAAATTTCAAATGGCGTAATTAGAAATGGTGAATTTTTAGATGGTTATAACTGCTATAATAATATTCCTTTTACTAATTCATATATGAATGGCACCCATTCACTTTACATGTTTAATGGTCACTATAATTATTATCCAAATTCATACAATAATTCTATGAAATTTGGATATCCAAGACCAATGAAAGATCAACAAGAGTCAAATATATATATAAAACATATACCATTTTCATGGAAAGACGAAGATTTGTATGAATACTACAAGAAATATGGTGAAGTCATTAGTGCTAAGGTTATCACTGTAGGTGGATCCAAAAATAAGGATTCGAAATCTGAATTGAAAGGTAGTGATGCACCAGTTGGTACTTCAAAAGGATACGGCTTTGTATATTTTAAGAACCCAATCGATGCATCAAGAGCCATCTTAGAAACAGATAGAAGAAAATTGGATAAAGACCATACCTTACATGTGTCATTCGCTCAAAAGAGGTCTAGATCAATTGATGATGATTCATACGAAGCTAATGTCAACCAAAATCATAACAGTTCTTTTCAGAACAGTAAAAACGGCAATTCAAGAAGATTCTCATATAATGATTATTCACCTAATTATTATAATAATTATCAGTATATGAATAATATGAGACAACAACACAGACATTCAATAGGTCATTTTTCACAAAATACTCCCAACTATATTGCCAATGCTACACATTGGAATATGCATATGATGCAGCCTGTTACTCCTATTAATCTTACAACTCCAGCTTTTATTTCAAGGACATCACCAATAAGCATGCCATATATGCTACCTCAGCAGGCAGCAGTTAATGGTAAAATTGATAATAATAATAATAATAATAATAATCATAATACTAATTTAAAATTACCACGTCAAGAAAATGATTGATAAGAAATAGGTGTATATATTTAAATAATCTGATCCTATAATTGTATAGTTCAAGTTTAAATGTAGTATCATTCATTGTGAAGTTATTTTCTGAAGTTGTTTTTCTAAGATTAATTCTATATATAGATGGCATTGGTCCTTTTTCAACATGTTGTTTATAGTGTTTAGAATTATTTAAAAAATTATTAGCATGCAATTAATAATACATAACAACAATAAACTGTTGTCTAAAAGTCTTGTAAAGAAAATCTCTATTTATAAATAACCATTTCCCAAAACTTTCATGATTATGCATATGAACAGTTGACTCAAATCAATATTATGGTTAAGGAAAAAAAAATAAATATAGATACATATAATATGAGAATCGTAATTTAGTCTATCAATATTCATTTTGAGTCTAATGACAGTAACTCATCTTTTAGAAGTTGTAATGTTTGTGCAATTTGTTGATATTCAATGTTAGTATTTATTTTACCTGGTATCATTGATAATTCTTTTGATTGAGTATGCATTAATGAGTTTAACACATCAGTTAATGTAAGCACAGCTTTTGATAAAGATTGTACCTTAACATCTAAAATATGTTGGTAATCATATTGCTGCATTGGAACTACAGAATTAGATGGCATAATTATTGGTGTTCTAGTTGGAGTCGGGTGAGATATTGGCACAGGGTTAGCTGGTTGACCATATATAGGATTATTTGCATTTGAAGGAGGTGGTACTGTGCTATTGTTATTTTGGTTTATAGTTGGAGGTAAAACATTATAATTATGAGATGCGTTAACAGATGGAGTTGTCAATGGAGGTGCAGATAATGAAGTTGGTGGAATATGAGCATGGGGGGTTTGATGATAATTTGGTTGTAATAATGATGAAGATGTTGTATGTGGTAAAGACATCATTTCATTACCATTTGGATTTCTATTAACCGGAGGTAATTCTTCTTTTAATGTAATAGCAGAATGACTATGAATTGATGGAGGAGGAGGAGTTGGTATTGGCGAAGATTGGATAGGGTGTCTCAAAGGTATAGGCTGTTGGCTAATATGATTATTTAAAGGAGTCGGTTCATTAATGATGTATGGTTTCTGCATTACATGATTATAATGATATTGCATATGATGTTGATCATAAATAGTTGGTAAAGTTTGATTTGTTTGGTAAGAGATTTTTGGTTGTTCAACATAACTCACACCGACATGAGATAAAATATTTTTTCTTTTACCATCCTTACCTACACCAGTACTTTTCCTTTGGATTTTTTCTAGATTTAAAATATCAGCATTTTTATGGAAATAACCTGATGGGTGTGTAAAATACCAAATAGTCAAAGATCTATCTTGCGGTAGAGTTGGTGGAAATGATATATCTGATTCTGAAGGATCTATGCCTGAATTATTACCATTATTTGTAGTGTTTTGTGGGTCTGTATTGTTCCCATTTTTATCGTTACCTTGCTTATTTAAATGGGAAAGTTTGTGAAACCCATACATGTGTAATTGTCTAACAAAACTACTGACATTACCATGTTTAAAATAGCTTTTCAAAATCTGAGATGAGAATTGAGTTGAATATGGTTTAATAGCAAAGATTGAGCTATCATCTTCTGACCAATAAATCCAGTCTGTTAAATCAGGCTGGTGAAGTATAGAATATAACTGATGTAAAAAAGTCCTGGTTGGCATAATTTCTCTAATTGTAAACTGTCATAAAGGTATGGAAGAGGTTGTTTATTTTATTATATAAAGTAATAAAATAAAGGTTTCAATAACAAATAAATAGCGATGCTCAGGTTATATTTTTACTTTCACTTGGTTTATAATATGTTTCCAATGAGATGAATGCAAATTGAGTTGAAAAAATATCTTGCAATGAAAAAAAAACTATAGATATAAAGAGTGGGAAATTGATTGCTTCACCACTTATATTAATGAAAGGCAGCGATATATTTAATATATAGGAATAAGTGTTGGTAGCCAAATATTAGAATTCTCTATTACTATTACTATTATTATTATTTTTCTATTCAAATCAGAAAAAGGAGAATATAATCAAATCAAATTAAGTTTAATTTAATATAATATAATATAATATAATCTAATATAATATATTAGATTATGCTTTAGGTATTGAAATCCGGAAAGAAGTATAAAATTTTAATCAGAGGTTAGAAGTTAGTAAGTAACTGGTAAGGTATTTAGCGTAAAAAAAATAATTTGTAATAACTTCAATAAGATACCGGTAGCGAGGATTAAACCTAAATAACAATAATTAAAATTAAAATTTATTCGGAACGATGATTTTAATTTTAAATTGGTATCGAAACAATAATCAGTATTCTCAATTGAGATTATATAAATACTAAAAATACAGGAAATATATGAAATGAGCCATTGAATTTACTGCAAGAAGAAACCAAAACCGAAACTCCAAACAGAGAGACAGGAAGGAAGAGATAATTCTAGTTGTATTTTAGAGGTGGGTTTAGGAATACCAAAGCAGAACAACCAAAATTTTTCTTTTTATTGGAAGTACTAAAATGCAAGAACTAAATACGATAATTTCGACAAGAAGTTAGTGAAGTTGAAAGTGCAATGGAAAATTAAATTAAAATTGAAATAATTGAGGTGGGATGATCGTTACCTGAGCAAGAACAGTAAAAGTTTCAATAGTGGAATACCAAAATAATCTAAATTTAATTCATCTTGAGCTTGGACTTTAAAGTTGAAGTTGGAAATGCAAATAACGAAGTAAAAAGGAGCTGTACACAGTTTGCGGATTCAACCAGTTGTCGTTGGTAGTTGGTAGTTGTTATTGAGATTTTAATTCAATTGAATTGTATTGTATTTTATTGGTATGTGCGATGAATCAGTTAAAGGATATTATACCATTAATAGAAATCAGATGTCAGTTTGCTCCAAGATCAAACCAGAAATGTTAACGTATGTGATTTAAGTGAAGAAGGAAATAAGAAGATAAAAATTTTTTTTCATTTCCAGTTCAACGTGGATTTCAATTCTTTTTTTATTTTTTTGGCAACATTTTACTTTTTATTTTCTATTATGGTTCTCTAGGTAGTCTTGCCTTAAATTACTGAAGGATAAGAAGAAAAAAAGCTGTAATTTTGTAATTGTAAATTTAGAATTTAAATGAAATGGTAAGTGTAATTCAGCTGGAATACAACTGAATTATCTTGATGTTTCTTGAATGAGGCCATCAACTTATACTGTTCCTCCTCTGTTCTGTAGTTCTGTAGTTCTGTAGTTTACTCATTTAAAGATCACATTTAGTTTTAGATTGCTACATATAAACGATTGAGAGACAGAGAGAAGAAACTGGCTGAGATAGAATGGGATAGGATTTAAAGGATGAACACTTGGAGTGAGGAAGGGAGGGAGGGAGTGAACTTAACTTGTTTGCTGTGGTAGCTGTAGTTGTAGTTCTTTGGCCTGTGTTGAATAAAAAGTGCCTGTTGATTAGAAGGTCAATAAAATTACACCAGTTATAATGGCAAGAGCTTGTTGGCGAATTTTTGTAAATTCAATTTATATTTTGGTTTTAGTTTAGTTCAACTCAATTTGCTGCAGTGGGTCCAGTTCAGTTCATTTTAAAGATATAACAATAAGAGTATTTTGGTAATAGGAATAAAAATATGTAATCATGATGATGTCGTGTGACAGATGATCAAGGGAATGCAGGAGGAGCAAGGTAGAGGCTGTGTTTGTACTTGTTCTTGTTTTTATAATTTTGATATTTTGTGATTTTTGCATTTGAGTTGTCGTCGTCGTCGCCGTCCTCAGTGTTTCTTTGTAGGCAGGAGCCCGGAAGAGCCGAGTGAGCGATTACAGATTATTCTCTGCGGAAATTGAAATAACATGACTTTTAATGGCTATTTCCCTTTTTGTGCTGCAGTTTTTTCTTTTTTCATTTCTTTTTATCTCTATTAGAAGAAACTAACTGAAGAGTGAAAATTTTATCTATCTTTTTGTGGAAGCAAGAGAAAAATTAAGACTTTTCGTTTCTGTTTCTCTTTTTTGTTTGTGGTCTTTTTTTTCTCTCTGTTTCTTTTTATTCTCGCCCGAGACAGGGTGCCTAGAAAGCACAAGATTCTAGATTTGCTGTTGCGTGCGTTTTCTTTTTCCTCTTTCTTCCGTACGTCCTTCGCATTCCGTCTACCGGGAATAAACATGCACAGATACCCAGATATGGCGGAAAGAGAAACAGAAACGCAAAATGAAAATAAAATGGGAAACAGGAATAGAAATAAAAATTAAAATAAAAAGAAAAAGAAAAAGAAAAAGAAAAAGAAAAAAGGTAATCCAAAAAGTAGTCAATAAATGTGAGTATGAAAAGAGGAACAAACACAAATAATCACATACCTACATATGTTTTTTTAGGAGATTGGAGTGTTTCTTTTTACATGCATGTATCCTTATGTTATATCTCATTTCTATAGGGCTTTCTCTCTCTATTTTTTTCTTTTTTTGTCTTTTTTTTTCTATATGTTGTATAATTTTTGTTGTGTCGTTGTTATATTTTGCAAGACTTGACATACATTTTTGGTTCTACGTAGGGTCGTTAACCTTATCGTATTAGATTGTCCAAAGGATATATCTGAAATATATGGATTGGGTGATGATGGATGGTAACATCCCATCTTTTGTGGTTTAGCCCGTATTCATTTCGGTTTTCCTTCCAAATCCTTTCGTAATAATCACCTGTAACTAAATGCATCTAATGATAAACGCTATGTTATGGACAATTCAATTCTTCCTGTTCGACCTTGTCTGATCTGATCTGATCTGATCTGATCTGATCTTTGGGTATCATGTTACAAGGAAACCAAAAAAGTTGGGTCTTTGTCATTCGCAACATTTCCTGATAGGAGGATTCAGGCGGTAAGGAAGAGGAAGTTGGTTTTGTTGCTTTCATGTCTTTTCTAATTTAATCTATCTAATTTTATTAATCAATGGTTAATATTTAGGAGCGGAAAGAAAAGACATCTGAATTACATGTTAGGTTTGGTTTGATTTTGTTTTAATGGATTGAGCTTATCAGAAATTTTAAATATTGCTGCGTGGGCTTCTCCATACCCAGATCAAATCTGATTTGATTAAATAATACACTCTGTCTTACGAATCAAGTCCATATTCACTACAAGGGTGTAATGCTTTTTTTTCTACTTTTTCCATTTTTGATCCAACCATACAAACCAAAATAAATTAAAAGTACCATGGTTAAAGTGTAGGAGTATTAGTTAGAACATGAGACACGTTTCTTCTTTCTATCCTAAAACCCGGTGTTGAGTAGTGAGAAAAATGCAGATAGACTCAATTGATTCGTTTCTAATAGCTGCAGGCACTTCACAGGAAATATATATATATATATTCATGTAGATTGGATATAAATGGCCTCTAGTCTGATTCTCTTTTTCACCGGTTATTTTGGAATACAGAGGGAAAAATTAAAAGAATCATTTACCCATTCATTCATGCATTCATCATCTAAAGACGTTTCTCTTCGATTTCCTTCACTGTATAATAAAATCAACCTAATTCGAAATGGAAAAAACTATTAAGATTGGTGAGATTGTTACCAAATAAGGAAATAAACGGAAAAATCGTAAAAAAAAAAGTACATCCAAACAGAATCTTTTGCTCCGTTGTTATGGATGGCTTTTTCTCAAGATATCAACGTTCTTCATGTCAATCCGTATATACCTCTGCGCCAAATTCTCTAAACCATGCGCGCATAAATCAAGACATTACTTTCTCTCTTTTCATATCACCTACAAGCTCATTTCTTGTCCCCAACTGACATTTATCCTGAAATTATCAATTGGACAAATCAAATCTTATAATTTACCACGATTATACCTTATTCTTATTTTTCGTACTATCTGCTTCTGTGGAGTGAGCATCCTTTTTTTATCAGCCGGATATTTTATTAGTATCCATCCATTTTAATACTACAATACATAGAAAGTGAACGGTTGCCGCGATCCTTTCAAAATTAGATTATGAGTAACAGATAAGAGAGGTCATGAATTATATTTGTCTGTGTTAATACACCATCACATGATCAAAGAAAGTTAAGTCTTTCTTTACAAGATAAGATCTAGGGCTATACTCTTGTAGGATGACAGATCGCCAATCACCATTAACTGCTACGGGACGAAACGTCTTAACTACATTATTAAACTTGACCTATCAGAGAACAATGATAAATTGAAATTTAAATTCATGAAATGATCTTTATAGGTCTAAAAGTATATAAAATAATAGGAGGAATGGTAACCTGCGGTCACCCTTAATCGATCTTCTTTTCTCATATTCTGAGTATTTTTCACAATAAAGAAAACACCAGTTACTTCAACCGAATTAAGAAGATCATATAATCGACTTTCTGCTGATAAGTAGTTCACTAAGGGTTTTTGTGCTATATATTTATTAGATTAGTAGAAGTGTCGCTAATTATATTGTATATCCTACTTAGTTATAACCATAATTGACCTAAGATTGTTATAGTGTACTAACAATAGAAACAGTGTTTCTTCTTTTCAATTTGTTTGCACTGCAAACAAATTGGAAACTTGAAGTATCATTTGATACAAATTTATAGTACTCTTTGAATTTTGTTGTTGCTTAAGAAATTAGCCAACACTAATATTATAACTCTCTAAAGTATAAATTTATAAAAAAATGATTTCCTTTTACTCCCGGATAGTAATTGACAATAATTAAAAATAAGTTGCTAGGATAGGTTGCTGGCTACATAATTCGGCTAGAAATTTCTAGGCTATTTTACCTTAGCTAGTTGTATATATCCTTGTTTGTTGATCTATCTATTTTGACCAACATTTCTCATAACTTGTACGAAAACATTAATAATTGCTGTATTATTTATCAGTAATAAGATTATGCCAATTAAAACCATCGCAATTAATTTTTTGGGTTCTTGTAATTTAGAAATACATGTGCGAATTAATCCAAATTTTTTTTTGTCAGGCTGAACATGTCAGAAGGCTTTCCTATGGCCTTCCTCTATTAATTTTTGCAGGTTTTAATTAATTTAATCGAATTTTACTTATTTCTATTAATGATTTAATATTTTATATTAGTAATTCTAATTTAGATCCAATATCAATTCTTTGAAGAGAGTTGCTCATCGGATAATATTCTCTAATGTAACTATTCAATCATAAATTTCTTATATTCATACTACTACAGCGTTTTGACTTAATTAAGCAACTGTTTTCTTTAAGCTTGTCGTATATTCCACACCACTTCAAACTAACCAATAATGTGGTTTCAAGAAAAATGAATGGTATGCTAAATGATAAAATTCTCATAGCAAATCCAATTAAATCTCATGAGTCTAAAAAGGCAAGAGAAAATCACAGAAGCATAATCAAAGAAGCATTGAAAAATAAAAATTGACCTAAAGCAATCCAAAAGTATTTCAAATTATCGCATTCCAATTGTCTTACAGTAAAATTACTGTTTTTCTATTCATTCACTAATCCTATCTTACATCTATATCCTGACACTATTTTCAATACAAGTGGAAAGATTTATCCGAAAACATAAGTTTACATTCATCCCAATTTTGAGCCTACTTTTGAAGGATAAGCAACAGATTGTTTCAAGATTTGTTCAAATTTTCTTATGCCACAATTCAAGGGAAGTGCTATTGATTTCATGCCAAGTTTTTGGATCTTACAAAATGGAAAACCTAGTTGCAATAACATATTTGAACAATGGATATGAAACTATTTACAGTTGAGCAACTTGACCTTTATTGGAAAAAGTTTGAATATAGTTAGATGTCTTGACTTAATAATAGAGTTCCATTCATGTCTCTTTTATCGTAATCATCTCTATATTAGGAAGGTTTTCCTAAGATATAATTTTAGCAACAAAATTTAATTTCGAACAAAATGTTGCAAAAAAAAAGACAAAATTCCAAATTAGGAAATTGTTGAGATGTAAAAAAAATAAAATAATGAGAATGAATTAAAAAGACATCGATAGGCAAGTTTAATTATTTCTTCTATCGCAATCAACAATCAACTGTAGAGAAGATTTTGATGCAACAAGCGGTAACAATTTCATTTAATGATACTTTTCTCTGTATGTCTTTGTTTTCGGCATTTTTACGAATAATAATGGCTGCCTGTCTCCTCAAAGCTACATCCATCTAAAGACACGCTTTCTTATTGCCTATATAATTAGGAAAAAATTATAACAATAATAAATAATAATTTGTGTTTAAGATGAAGTATCAATGAGATATCTCTTTTATTGTATAAGTTTCTTCGGTACGAGTTTTCTTTATGCAACTCTCCTGGTTAAAAATCCTCTGTAAATTTCAAGGGCTAGAGAATTTTTTTCTACTATATGTGATGGTAAATAATAGGATTACTAAGAATATGTCATACTGTACTAAAAATTCTCTAACAGTCGTCTAAATTATAATTGTTTTCTTATGTTTAGTTCATACATATATTTCTTACTTTCAATAATAGGTGTTAACGGTTTTGATTTCATCAAATATTTTATTAATAGTAATTTTTTTGGGAGAGTTAGGTTAAACCAAATTAAAATTACATTTAATGACAGATAATACAATAAAATAACTCGAAGGTATATTTTATTGTACAGCTCATTGATGGGTTTTAAAATATGTCAAGAATATATTATAAAACATATTGTTTCTAAACACCATGATTCTATACATTAAAACTTTGGATTAAGTTCTTAATTCTCTTCCTAATAAAAATTACTTATGTCATCATAATAGGGTGACAACATGATGACAAATTACAAAAAGAAAAAGATATTGTTTCTCTTAAACTTTAGATGAATTCCACAAGAAAAATTAAACGATTTAATGGTATATTAGTATATAACACCATTTATAACTCAATTGACATCATCTTTCGTTGATGGAAAAAATTCATCGGCATCAATTACACCATGTTGATGTCATAATCGCGTAAGCATTATTCCTTAATGTTAAGCCTTGATATAAAACTAACAGAAAATATAAGATAATCAAAGGAAGTTAAGAAGTAATTTACCCGCACTGCCTAATTTGGAACCTGAATTCATCACCACCTATCAATAAGAACAGGTGTCATTACCGGAAACTGAAATCAGCTTGATCATATAACTAATTTTTTAAAATATTAGTCACGTGTATTATTTTCTGGGTAACATCTATTAAAATATGACCCTCATGTGATATCTTGGTTAACGAAAGTATATCTGTCTCTTGTTGGTGAGGTTTCTCGGTCAATCGTATTTTAGTATGTCTCTGTTCTAAGTGCACTCGCTAACCAACTTTCATCATAAATTAATCCTTGAAAACTACATATATTTATATATATCCAAATTAATTAAGGTATATTGTTGTAACTTAATCTAAATGATGAGCTAAGCTACATTATCCAAACTAATATTTCCTCCGCATATCTATAGAGAATTCACCCATACTATAAGCATATAAAATTATCCACTTGTCTTCCCATTGCAGCGATATCAATTGAGTTAACACCAGGATCTCAATCACGTGATTTCACCCTTCCATCTCAGCCTATAATGCATTTAAATACTGTCAAACCAGGATCATATGTGTTTCTTTAAAAATCAAACTCTTTAATCATAACCAACATAAATTCGTCAAGTACATCATTCGACTAAGAACATATATAAAGCTTTAGAACTATGACTAACCTATTTTCAGTCTTTCTAGTATTAGTCATTTCGTTACTATTTAAACTAACCAATCAACGATATGTAAATATCTTATGTTACTTAGAAAGCGATGTACAACGGCAATGAAATATGAAAAACTTCAGAATTTGAAAAAGTTATCGAATCGAGATGAGATCAAAAAAAGTTTCATGGCGAATACAAGCTACAATACCAATCAAGATGAGCAATGGAAGGTAGAAGGATATCCATTGATTGACTCATTCTTGAAGTTGCTATATACAAGGGGTGACTAAAACCTGTCATTTGCAAATTTTTCGAGGTTTATTGAAAATAATATACAAATAATTATTCATTAAGCTAGTTGATGAAGAAGAGTTTATTCTTATCATCGATATTACAAGTAGAAGAGGTCTGATATTTGAGTATAAAACCTGTAATATATCCAATCATATCTATATATAAACATACATATATATATATATATATAAGGATATCATCAATTCACTGATTGTGGATTAGGTTTAGTTGAAATCTGGAAGGTTGCTACTGATTGTTAATTATTATCTAGTGTCTATTCATATCTAGATACACTAATAATATATTTGTTCTTGAGCTTTTTACCAACGAAAAACTAGTTTCCTTCCTTAAACTATACCGTAACAATAATACTAGATGAATGATGATAATAGCTTCAATGATATTGAAATCAAGAAAAATACAAGTGCATTGAAAGATATTATAAATGGTTCAATTGCTGGCTGCTTTGGAAAAATTATAGAATATCCCTTTGATACAATTAAAGTTAGATTACAAACACAAGGATCCCATTTATTTCCAACTACATGGTCATGTATCAAATATACTTTTAAGAATGAAGGTATTAAAAAGGGATTCTTTCAAGGTATATCATCTCCATTAGTAGGTGCTGCAATGGAAAATGCTGTACTATTCCTTTCGTACAATCAATGTGCAAAAATGTTGGACAATCAAACGTATATTCCTGAAGTGACCCCATTGACAAAGATTATAATATCAGGTGCATTTGCTGGGTCTTGTGCTAGCTTTGTATTGACCCCAGTTGAACTAGTTAAATGTAAATTACAAATTGCCAATATTCAAAACAATTCATCTTCACTATTAAAACCTACAAGAATATTACCAACAATTAAAAATACTCTAACTCAAAATGGTGTCTTTGGACTATGGCAAGGTCAATCGGGTACATTTATTCGTGAAAGTATTGGTGGTGTTGCATGGTTTGCAACATATGAATTAATGAAAGATTTTTTAAAATATCAACGTCATGATAAAGAAAACAAAACTTGGGAATTGCTACTGAGTGGTGCAAGTGCGGGTTTAGCTTTTAACGCAACAATATTTCCAGTAGATACAGTCAAATCAGTAATGCAAACTGAACATTTAGGCTTAAAATCATCTATATCACTTGTGCTTAAAAGACAAGGTTTCGCGGGTTTCTATAGAGGTTTAGCAATTACTTTAATCAGGGCAGCCCCAGCAAACGCAACTGTGTTTTACACTTACGAAACATTATCATCTATGTAAATATAGTAATGTGTATTTTGGTAGATAGATTATATATGCATTCAACTTCTATTAGACATGACTTATTTAAAGCTTCTCATCTTCTAGACACAATATAATTAATGCTCTCTATTAAGTTTTTCAGAATACCTGCGCAATAAAATATTTCTTGATGATTTAAAAAAATAATCAGTATTTATTTATAAAGTAGATTTAAAATTGAAAGGTACTAGTAAACAGGACGGTTTCCTATAAATACACAAGATCAACAAATCATGTCATTGAATCCATTTAAGTCTTTAGCGTATGTTGTTTTTTCACTCAATATTTGGCTTGATATAGCCCATAGTTTATCTTTACAAGAAATATATCCATCCTTTCCGACAACTAACAATATTTTATTAAATCTTGTTCAACTATAATCCTAAAGTTGTAAGAGCAGCAGGGTTTTGATCCAGTAAAACTACATTTGCACTAACAGTTAGTGGCCTAGGGGTTTTGATGCTAGTAAAAGATAATATTAGAAGCAAAAGAGAAGCCAGTTTCTCTACAGATGCAACAGCAACTGGCAAGAAGTCTGGTCAAAGTTACTATGACAATTATGCCCAAATTAAACCAGGTTTTCCATTACCAAAAGAACATACAGAAAATATAGATTCAGAACAATCAGTTTCTCCTGTCAGAAAAAGCAAATACGAGGGTGCTGGTAATAGTTACATGAGCAGAAAGAGAGGTGACAAATTAGGTTTCTTAGACAGGAAGAATAATGAATAGAAATAATAATTAAATGTTCTCTGTCTCTGAGCAAAAGTTAAAAACCAAAGATATTAATAATTCCGAATTTACCTGTCCATAGTACCCTTTACATAATTTAATAAAACTTCAATAACGAATATTCTAAATCAAATAAAAAATTTATTTCATAGCACAACATATCTCTTGGATATTTTAAATATTACTTAATGTGAAAACACTCGTAGGGTTATATAGAATTACAAAAACTGATTATACACTAGCCCGCTTTAATCTTTCTTTTCTTCGAAGTAATCAGCCATTTCCTTGTCCAAATCTTCTAGACTTTTCTTGACAGGTCTTTGTTTCTTATTTTGATTACGTTTCTTGGCAGCAGCTGCTTTCATGTTTGGTGCTCTTGGTCTAGCAACATTATTATTGTTGTTATTGTTGTTACGGTTTACTGGACCTCTACGTTGTTGTTGTTGTGGCTGTCTTTGAGGTTGTCTTTGAGGTTGTCTAGGATGTGGAACAGCCTTAATTCTTTCAGTTAAACTCTTAACTGGTTGTTGAGATGGGTCAATGATCAAATTCAACTTTAATCTAGTTCTACCACCATCGATTGGGGCACCATTGAACTTAGCAACAGCTTTCTTGGCCATTTCACCGTTCTTGAAAGTAATATTAGCCATACCAGTAGAGTTACCTCTTTCATTGTAACTCAACAAGACTCTTTGAACACCACCGACTTGAGAAGCAAAAAATTCCTAAAATATAAAAATAAGGTTTGTTAGAAAAATGAACACAAAATAAAGATAAATTATAACAATGGAACAAAAATATCCTTCCCTTCAGGTAACAGTTAAGTGTAAAATTAGAATAGCTAAAATTTACCGCTGCTGATAAGGTTGAAGTACTATATCAAATTCTGGGATACCAAATGATAACTCGGAGCTAACATAAGAAGACTGCATAGCTAGCATGTCAAATATAATCATTAGCAGCTATATTTTCATATCAAGAAGCTACTGTTGAAGAAACTTCTCAAAATGTCAAACAGTATATTATAGTGGGTTAAATTCCCCTCTGGAAGATTACAAACCTAATCGATCCTCCTAATAACCCAATATACTAGTTGATAGGTGGTGTGTTGAAGAAAACAGTTTAATGACAGAATAAAATTTCTTTTACTGATTGGTTATGACTTTATCATTGTATACAAAAACCAGAATTTTGAGAAAATTATCAGAACAATCTCAAGCTATAATAATAAACACTGTCAAAAAACGTTAATAACCTCGACACATTACACTTTATAACGTCAAACCTTTATCTCAGACATAAAAATAAATTTAGATCGAAAACATTTGCGTCTTACCCAATACAAATATTAATACTTCAATAAATTGGACTGAAGAAAAAAATACTAATACTAAGGAATCTGATTTCTAAATCTAATTAGAACACTCACACTATTCATAACTTCTGTACCATTGTTAAATTTAAATTTAGAAGTAAAATGCCGGCAGTAACCTACTATAAAATAGCTGTATCCACACAGCTACCATAGAATTACAATAATTTCAAAAAGAGCATAATCTCTCTTTGAAGCCGCAAGTGCAAATACTTCCTAATACAAATAAAAAGAACATACTCTAACTGCATCTTGTTTAATATCTCTTGGTAAACCTTCAACATTAACTCTAGCTTCTCTTGAGTTTTGCAACAAAGAAGCAACTCTTTGAGCAGCATTAACCGGAGCTGGAGCTGGTCTAGCTCTAGTTCTAGCAACTCTAGCTGGAACACCACGACGAGCAGTAACTTGCTTAGAAGCTCTTGAAGGAGCAGCACCACGACGGTTATTAATTCTAGCTCTGTTTTGATTCTTACGAGAACCAATAATTTCGTCTAAGGATTTATCTAAAGTAGCAGACATTGTAATATGATATTATAATATACTTTCGTTAGAAAGAAGGTTACCAGAGGGGAGAGGTAATTAAACAGAGGATAGAATCGAGTTTAAAATATTCAAAAATTATGTATAAATTAGAAACTCTATTCTAAAATAACACACAATCAGATATTAACTTCAAAGTTGGGTTTTTTACATATAATAAGAGGAAATAAGTTAAGGAAAAACGACAAATAAACAAGGATTAATCACTACAAAATAACTTTATGTAACTAGAATTGGGAGTTAGTTAAAAAAGAATGAAAATTTTCCTCTCAAAGTCCATTCCCTTTTATACTTTTCGAAAATCTTTGGAAAAATTTTTCTTTTTCTGTTTTAGGGAAATATACACTGAAACTAGGATATTTGCCGAAAACGGTAACAGGGACTACTAAACACCGGGTAACACAAATATACGGATAGTAATGAATCAGTTAAAGTGGTCTTAACTATATATATAAAACAGTGATTTTATAACTAATTTACCTTAATGATATGTCTATCTGATTAAAATGTTATTTAAATATATGATTATCTGATTATGTATGAAATTTATAAAATGTTACAGTATGTTCTCCGATTGATGAAATTAGCTTTTGTTTGCATGCTTTACGGCTCTAACCATGAAATCGGTTAAAATCTTTGGCATATCCATGATACCCAAAGTAACTTCTACAAAGTTGATATTATTTTGGTCTTTGGATCGTAGTTCTGTAAGTATATTATCCAATTCTTTTGTTGTTTCAACTTTATGGTTTTTAGCAAAATTTTCCTTGGCGTCACCAAATGCTTTGAACAGATAAGTCCAATTCCAAGGTTGAATATCGTTATAGGAACGAGTTGGGCCCTGGATAGCTCTTTCAATTGTGTAACCATCGTTGTTCCATAAGAATATATCCATTGGGACTTCATAACGAAGCATTGTAGATAGTTCCTGTACTGTCATTTGCGCAGCACCGTCACCTTCGAATAGGATTAATCTTGGTTTAGTATTTTCCTTTAGTTGTTCATCTTTGATGTGAGAATTCGGATAATCTCTCATGGCGATACCAACACCTAAAGCAGAAGGTAAAGCATAACCAATGGATAAGTAAAAAAATTGAGAGACCAATTTAACTTGAGAACTAAATTTGAAATCACGTAAAGAGAATTGGAAAGTACCAGTATCGCATAGAACAACATCACCAGGCTTGATATATGATTCCATTGTAGTAGAAATGTGGTCTTGGGTAATTTGGTTGTTTGCAACAGCTTCTTGATCCGTTTTTGTTGAACTTTCATCAGATGTTGGATAGTTCAAGTGTAAATTTGATGGATTAACCATTTTCAACATTCTCTTCAATATATATGTGAATTCCACACCACCGAACAATTGTGTACTTTTGGATTGCATATCAATCATCCTTATATATTGAGGATGGAACTCTATTATGAAACTAACTTTCGAATAATAATCTTCAAAAGTGTAAGTTCCTGAGTTAACCTCATTTTTTTCAACACCGAAATGTAATATTAAATCACAAGTTGAAATTGCCTTTTGAACTTTTTCACAACCATCTTTACCGTTGTAAACACCTTTATAAGTTTCAGTTGACTCATCGAGAATAGATTTCCCCATTAGAGTAGAAAAATTCCAAATGTTTGTCTTTTGTATGAATTCATTTAGTAAAGAAGAACCGGAATATCTGTCGGTTAAAGTATCAGCGATGATGGCAGGTTTTTCCGCATGATACAAATAGCTAAATATAAAATCAGTTAAACCATCTGCCATTTCCATCTTATCAGGGGACATAGTAATACAATCTTGTAATGTAATTGATGGAGTTTCGTATAAATTCTTTGGATTAACATATAATTTAAAATAGTTTTCTGGAACAAACATATAACCAGGTTTTGAATATTTATAGATATCCCTAATTAAATCATCAAATTCCTGGCATGCAGTATCTAAATTTTCAATAAATTTAGTTGAACAAGAGACTGAACCCTGGACCATTTCAGCAAAAACTTTATAATTTGGTTTATTTAAATTTGATTCTTTAAAATTTGGTAATAGATGATGAAAGTTCCCACCAGTTTTAAATTTTTCAGTAGATGGAATACCTACAATATGTAGAACTTTAACATGTTCTGCAAAGGAACCTGAGATACCGTTCATTGCGCTTAACTCACCTACACCACAAGTGGTTACAATACAACCTAATTTGTTTGTATATCTAGAATAACCGTCTGCAGCATAAGCAGCGTTTAACTCATTGCAACAACCGATCCAATTGATTTCAGAGGTTTTATTAGCGGTACCGTTTGGGTACATTAATTCCAATAAATTTAAGTTATAATCACCCGGAACACCGAATATGGACTTGGTACCGCATGAATTTAATCTTTTGAAGATATAATCACCGAAACGTAGGGATTTATCGTTATTCAACATTTCATTACTCGAACTATATGTAGGTCTATGAGTGATAACAGGGGCCATGACTATAGTAAACTATATCTAAGTGTTTGTTGTATGTGTGTGTGTCTGTGTTTTAATTTTTTCCAATCGACTGAACTATATAGATAAATGAAATATATCTTTACGTAAAGATAGAAATCAAAATAAAGCAAGAGTTTGGAAGAGTGGGATGCATTTATATATATATATCAGAAACTAGACCAAGTATGACTTGGTATCAGAACATTTACAAAATATGTTGTAAGGAAACGCTGACACCATTTCTATTTATACTAACCGTCTGTAAGATGGAGAGATAAGCAGAAAGCTACATAGATAGATAGATAGATAGATAGATAGCAAGACTTGTGGATAAATGCTTTAGATAAATGAAAAGATAGAAAGAAGAGTGAGTTCCGAATATTGGTTCTACTAGCGAGATTCTCTAGAATATACAAAAATACCTGGCAACGTCATAGAATATTTCCTTGGTTGGTTAGTTAACCTTTATTTTTTTATTTTTTTTATATATCATGATGATTCCAGTTCACTGCATTTCGCTGCAGTGCAGAAAGATTAAGAAATTTTCCATGCGGTGCAATTTTGAGTTCGGTGAGGTTGCTTCTTGATCTCGAGGGCGGTTGGTGTTAAACAAAAAAAAAGTATTAAGTTTCTTTTTACTTTATTTTTTTATGTCTCTTCTTGTAATGCTTATTTTTCTCCCACTTTAGCGTTTTGCCGAGCTTTCTCAGAGGAGCTGGCTGGTTTGCTTCGAATTTTTTCCTTGTTCGGGTTCCTTTTTTTTTTCTTTTTATTCTCTTCTTATTTCGACGTTTCTTTTTGTGCTTTTTGTGTTTTGTCAATGTTACCTATTTTTTCATTTTTTGGGTTCGCTTCGGTACGGTACCGAGAAAAAAAGGCAACGTTTGTACGGGGAGAACTCAGCAAGGTCCAGCGGAGCGGGAGCGGAGAGGCTAGGAAAGGAAAGCGGTTGATATGGTATGATATGATATGTATGCGTTAGGTGCGGAGAGGGTTCTACAAAGAATTGTATGGGGAGATATGGCAAGAGAACGTGATTCCTGATTGTTATGCCATAGTGGTGTGGTACGGTGTGGTGTCGTGCGGTATATTTTCAGTACAGTAGCTGTAAGTATTTACGGTGGAAGGTAAACTTTATTTGAGCGCGTGTAGCCGTTGAGAAACGCTGGTGGGGGGGGAATAACAGAAGAGGAATACTACGAAAGAGCGTAGTTCTCGGTAGGTTGCGGCAGGTTAATTACGGTTCTTGTCGGCTGTCGACGGTCTCGGAAACCCGAAGATACCCATCCTGTTGTATCCGTATTTCTGTCTATCTCCATCTTATTGTTTAAGGTTTTTTTATTTTTTTCATTTTGGGTAATTAACTTTTAGTAATTGTGATATTGGCTGCCTTTTAAATTTTTTTAGCTTTTTAGAATTGTTTTACCTTGTTGCGCCGTATAGTGAGTGGTAGGGTAACGTTTGACCTGTTATATTAAAGTAATCACTGGCGCTTAACCAACGGCTCCTTTTACAGAAAAAATTCCCTTAATTTTGTTGCCAACAAAACTAGGTTGGGATGTTTTATTTTGTAGCCGATGCTCATGCACATCATGAAAAATTCCACTAGTCACGGAAATGAGAATGTATATATGTGTGTTATACAGACTCCTTTTATTTTGGTCTGTGTTGTCAAATATACTTTGAGGCTTGGTTTTGTCTGTCTTGACCTGAGTGTAGACTAAGTTACATATTAAAAATTGATGCTCTTTACCCGGACTCGACGCTAGCAATTCGGATATGTCTCGGAGTCGTTCAATGTTACCCGGATATTATCTCCCTTTTCCCGAACTTGTTACTTAAATTTGCGAAATCATATAACGATTCAAATACGAATTATTGTTAAGGTTAACCTTACCATTACAATATCAAGCAATAAATATATATATCAACACTTCGAACTAACCCCTACTCTAATTCATAAAACAAGTCATTTTTTCTACCGTACCTAAATATTGAAGTTTGATAGAATACAGTAATAGGCATAATGGTGAGAAAATTGAGCGGTTTACAAAGAGAGGTAGTCCATCTTTATAGAAGTTGCATTCGAATGGCACATACAAAACCCATTGAAAATAGACCACATTTTATAAAGTATATACATTCGGAATTTGGTAAATATAAAGATATACCAAGAAAAGATTTTACCACTATTGAACATCTTTTAAGAATTGGTTCTAAAAAATTACAAGAATTTTCGAAAAATGAGGTGAAGGATATAAGGTAATTTTATTTATTTTCATCTCAATTAATATTTATCATGTGTTTTTTTATCACTCAGAATCGTTTATTTATCTTCGTGTATATTTATTGTTATATACTCCTATGCATTTATTCATTGTCAATAGTCTTTCTTAAGTTACATGCATAATATATATATATTTAAATATATATATTTATTAAAAAGAAATATGGAGCGCGCGTAAAACAAACTTTTCTTGAATTAGTTTGTCATCGGATTGTCCTTGTCACTCCCTTTCATAAAGATTCGAAAAACTTAATTATGGGTATCTATAGTAAAAAAATGCTTTTATGGTTCTTGATAATGAATTCAACGATATAATTGCGTAACTTCATGTCAATTATATCTTTCTCTCCCGTCACGTCGTGTATTAATCCAGGTGCAAACACAAGTGCCAAATTGTACACTGTCATCAAATTATACTCGTGATAATTGGCAACAGTAGACAAATGTTGGGATAATACCTTTAATAAATCAAAATGCTCAATAGGTATACCTGCTAGAATACTGTTGATTGATAGGACAGTTTGCTTAAATGAAGGATGATCCATCTGGTCCTCATTATTAGGTAGTTGGGCCATTAAATCATTATCCCTTACCAATTTCATCAAGGGTTCATATATCTGGTAGGTAATCACAGGATTGGGTAATCTTCTTAAATATCTCTTTAAAACACTGGCCACAGCATGGACATCACGAAGTAATAACTCGTCCAATGCATCAGAAATATCATGAAGGTTTCTTACATTACAAAACTCCTTTTCTATTTCTTCGATTAATAATTGTGACCCTGTCTTCCTATATATACCTTCAGTTCTTAGATTTGTCTCATTCTTTTCAATAATGCTAAAACAGGTAGTGATAATTAAAGGTATCTCAGTACCTTCATAAGCACATCTTTTTACTAAAGATGACCCAAACAATAGCTCACCGTTATCAGAACTTAATGACGACTGGTGTGATGGAGAAGCACGCAAAGAAGAAGAAATTAGCGCACTATCATTTAAATCCATTTGTGACTTTTGCATTGACGACACCAGATCTAATTTGTTTTCAATTGGGCCAATTCCTGAAGAAACTGAGCCCCGACTAACTGAATGCTTTCTTTGAATTTGAAATTTGGGAGACATTTGCATGTTAGGTGTTTGCTGCGGTGATAAATTCTGGTTTGAACTACCACTAGAAAAAATCTTCCAAAATTTACCTTTTGAAGATGAGTTCGGAAGATTAGTTGGATCAGATGCATTGATTTGTTTTCTTGGTGTAGTTCCTGTTCCTGCTTGAGAATATGTAGATTTGTTGTCCGCAAAGTCATCGCCGTTATAAGCTTCTGGTATCAACGACTCTTTTTCAAATTTTAATTCTCTAATCTCGTTCAAAATCTTATCTTTGCTGATCTTCAACATTTCCAATTCTTTTGTTAGTCTCACTTTGCTTGCTTCTAATTCTCTCAATTCCATCTTTAGTCTTCTCAAACCAAATTCCATCTCAATGTTATCATTTCTTGGCATAGAATCTGGTGAGACAGGATCTATCATCTTGTGATCATCTACTGATAACAATTTTCCGTTACTTATCTCTTCTTCCTTAACTACATGTTCGATCCCTTGTAAACTTGATTTTCTATAATGATGTCCAGATGATGATGGCGTTGCTGTCATTCTGTTAAAAGAATTTGATGTTTCTAAAGGCGGGGTACAATACATGGCAATATTATTGGACTGTAATGGTGCGCTTAATGGAGTAGCACCGCTATTAGATCTTTTGTGAGGTAATGAATCACCAGTGATATCATTTTTTGAATTATTTCCAAAGCTTTCCTTGGCATGAGAATAAATAGTACTATCACTCTTACCCCTATTACTAGTTTGACGTGATTGAGGAGGTGTGGTATTGAAGTGTTTGGACCTTTCCTTTTTAGAAGTCACACCCCAACCTGAATGTGTTTCAATATCATCAACTTCCTTCTTATCTGAATGGGATGATGAATTTGAAGGTTGTTTTGACAACAAATTTGCTTTCTTTAAATTTGAAACAAGATTCCTAGAGACTAATGACAATGATCTGCCAACTTTTTTTCCATTAGTTGATTCTGTGCTGTGAACTTTTGAAAGAGATCCAGAATTCGGTAGAGTGAGAACTTTATCTTCATCATTTTCTGGTAGAGGTAATTGGGATGGAGGTTGAACTGGAGACCCCCTTTTATAATTAAAGTTTAAAGGATCCAGTGATGGAGGAAGTTTCAAGCCAAGACCATTTGAATCCTGGCTGGGAGTTTTCTTATGCTGTTCTAATGCTATATTCATAGGACTATTTAAGGGAGCATTTGTAAGATCGACACTATTCTTCGGTGTCCTCATGTTGTTAATTGGTGGATTCTCTTCATTTTGTTCTACAGCTTCCTGATCAACGATTATTCCATGTCTTTTGGGCGATTTTAATAACAACTCTTCATTACTGTGTGCACTGCTTGTTAAATCAAACTCTGGCGGATGATTTTGTAAAGGTGTTTTTTCTAAAGCATTTTTATTAACTGAAGCACTTTTATTAATTGAAGCATTTCGGATATGCTTACGTAAGTTAGCTTCTTTAGCATCTGTATCAAAGTTGTCCAACGTTGAGTTAAGTATATCATCAATCGAAACAGTTCTCGAATGACCAGTGCTTTGGTTATCTGATTCATCAAAATCTGTATCTTTAGATATGTACTGTGGGATAACACTTTCGGAGTTCGATTTTACATGTTTTTTATTATATTGGAAATTTATTTCTGGAGATGATTCATCTCTATCGTCGTATTTTCTTTGAGGTGAAACTGGTCTCCTGGTTGATCTTTTAGGTACCGCTAAAGTTGCAGACCTTTCAATAGTTCCGGATTTCCTCATCGTTTGTCCTCTATCGAATTCATCAGTCTTCTTAGGAGATATTAATTTTGGCTCTTCTAATGATTTTTTCCTTGCTAGAAGAAGTTTATGGCAATTATAACAAAATAATCCAGCCTTACTCTTTGCATATTTCAGATCATCTATATCTTTATGGCATTTTACACACCTGAAACAGTCTCTGCAATACGACTCGTCGTTTGATAGAATTATTGCTGTATCATGAATATTTTTATTACAATTACTACATTTATAATTTGAACAATCAGAACATATTAAAGAGTTCTTCGAATTATTCATTCTTAAAAAGCTTGAATCCTTTGATAATTTTTTCTCACACTTGTAGCACTTAAAGCAATGAATATGCCATTTATCTTCTCCTATTTTAAAATAATTATCATCTATTATATCTTCTTTGCAACTAGCACAGACCATTGTCATGTCCTGATCGATAGTATCTGACATTGTGTCTTGTTAGGCACCTTCAACGCTTTTTTATAATTTAAAAAACGTTTATAAATAATATATTCTTTAATTATAGGCAACAACCTTAAGTTACCCATTCTTTTTTTTTACAATGGGCAAAATTTTAAACATTTTTCATAAAGTTCTATATTTCCCTTTACAATCAGAAACTTTACTGAATATCGAAAATTTTTGGGTAAAAAATGATATTTCTGCAGCGGAGAGAAGTTAGATACTGACTTTTTAATTTATTTTTTTCGAAAAAAGTGTATTCAAAAACGATATTGGAAATATTTCTTAAAATAGATGTTGTAGGGCACAGTAGAGTTCAACTTAAGGGGAGTTTTGGTGATATAACTATGTTTAGATAATCTTTAAAGTTACACACTATTGTGATCAAAAAAACAATTTAAAATTGAACCAAAAATATGTAGAAAAGATGAAACAAGAATGAGATATCAGAACCAATAAAGAAAAAAAAGGAAAGAAACACTATTTTTCCTTGAACTAAATACCAGAGCCACTGGGGGGGAACTCCATATGTCATAAACAAGAAAACAAATGATATATCAATTGCATTGCATTTTAGGTAAAACATAGAAATTGAATTATTTCAAAATTCGAAGGCAGCACCGTAACATCTTTTTTTCTTTTTTCGTGGCCTTGTCTCAAGTGCATTCCAACTGATAAATTTGACATACCCTCCGGTTCAAACTCAATTTTTGAATATTGCATTCAAAGGAGATAAAACAAATGAGAGATAGTACAAACAGTTTTATTAGTATTACTCCATATGCATGTTTGTAAACACCACCGTGATTCAACCAAAAACGTAATTAAATTGAATTGTTAACAATATTAATATTTAAAAGAGTTCACTATCTTATAGTATAGCCGCCAGAACCATTTTATTCAATATAATATAGCTGAGAGGAATTGGTAATTAATCCTTCATATAATTCTTAAAACTTTAAATTCCAGGCAACAGTACCATCACTAGGTATTGTGATTTAGAGTCATCGAAGATCTTGAACTGCAGTTATCTTAATTTAAGAGTTTAGTATTCAATTACTTCTAATGTTGTTTAATTTAAATACTTGAAAATCTCATTTAATTTGTGTCCTGCCTTTTAGATAAAATGTCTTTTATTATTAGTCTTAAATCGCTAAAGTCACATGGTCCGGGTAATATCATATTATTTTCAAATGATTTAAAATTTAAAGCTTTGATATTTTAAAGTGAACAGGAACTATAAGAGAACTTGTACTAATGAAGTTATGGTTGATTTGATGATAATTTAATAGGTTATTTCAACTTGTTTACAAGGGTACTCATTCTGAGTTAATATATTTGAAGGATGTCAGCAGCTCAGTCCGGGACCACTAGTGTCTCTACACAATTTTTAGCAAACATCATTGGTAAGCCGGTTAGTGTAAAATTATATTCTGGTATGATGTATAAGGGTAAATTAGAATCTATAGATGGTTTCATGAACGTTGCTCTTTCGAACACCTCAGAACATTTTGAAAGCAATGCTCATATGTTGAAGAGATATGAAAATGACGTCTTCTTGAGAGGTACTCAAGTTATGTACATTAGTGAAGCTTAAATTAATGAAACAGAAGATAAGAAAAAAACAAAAAACACAAATATGAAAACAAAAACATAATATACGTATATATTACCAAGCTATTTGTAATTATTTATGGCATTGGATTGTGAGTACCTGGTTATTCCATTTGTTACTTGTTAATTGGTAAGACATGTAATTGTACAGATAAAATATAGATTAATAGATAAATACATATATTAAAAAGAAATAAACGATAATAATAGTAATATGATAGTATTAATGTTAAAATCAATAATATATCTCTTTCCATGTAATTTTCATTTTAGTTCCAAGGTTTGTACGCGCTTGGATAGATTTTATATTAACAGATGAGGTATCCCTTTAAAAGAGAATTGTTTGTATTGTTTAATACATTATATGCAATTGAACTCCAATCTTACTTTAAGACTTCGTTCTTCTTGAATTCAATTATGTTTGTACATGGAATCGGATGTCAGGAATTTCTCCCTTGGCTTTCCACTTTGCTTACCCTTATCCAATTCTCTCTTATTTATCTCTTCCCAATCTTTCCAGGTAGTATGTGGAATATTGGTCACATCAATTGGTTGAGAATTTGTCGTGGAATCATTTTTGCTTAAATCTGCTATCACTGTATCTGCGACATTAAAGGCATTCATCATTGTCGAAACTATCACACCTTGACTACCAGATTGGATCCATCCAGTGGCATATAATCTTGGGAAGGCAACATCAGATGTAGATAAAACTCGGTTATCTTTTGTGATCACTCTATCCTTGTTAAATTTTATGTTCAACGAAGAAAACTCCTTCATTGGTTTCCCTGCATAACCGATAGATGTTATAAGCAAATCTAAGCCGTAAACTATATCACTTTTCGATGTATCGTCGACCAGCTTGTTCTCATCTGTTAACAGCTGGTTGCGAACAGTCAATTGTTTAATATTACCATTGGCATCTTTATCGATCTTTATCGGTGCCTTAAGATAATCCAATTCCCAGGTTCTCGTGCTCCCATCTAAGGTAAGCTCCAATGGCTCATATTTCTTATAACTTGCCTTTGTTCTTTCAGAAAAATCCTTCATATACTCTGAACAGATCTCAATTCTTCTTTTAAGAGCACGATCATTAATTGAGCTAAACTTACTTACGTCAAAGAATTCTGATGAAATACTACCACGAATTCCATATCTTTCTAAAGCCCACAATTCTCTTAATTCTTTATTAGTGAATTTTGAATGGATAAAATCTCTTCTCCCTATGATTTTGACATTAGATATTGGTGCCTTTTGTAATAAAGATATTGCAACTGGGTTTATATCAGTTTTTTTCCAAATCTCATCAATTTTATTACTTAAAAGAACACGAGATATGTCCAATGCAACATTACCATTACCAATTATCCCAACTTTCGATACATGAGACCAATCAAAATCCATAAATTTTGGATTTAATGCATAATCAGGATGCCCATTGTACCAACTAACAAATTCTCTACTTGTAAATACACCTTTTGTATCAGATTCACCTGGAATATTCAATTTATGCTCACCAGAACTACCGTAACTCAAAATCACAGCATCTTGTTCGGATATCAATTTCTGTAAAGATATCTGTTCACCGATTGTAATGCCACCAATAAATTCAAATTTATGTAAACCATTATTTTGAATATTCTCTTCAGCACATTGAGTAAAAGTTTCTTCACAATTCTTCACTTCTGGATGATCTGGAGCAACACCATATCTACTCAATCCAAATGGTACAGGTAGCTTCTCCCATATGGTTACATGTAATGGTATTTTTGATTTCTTTAATAAATGATAAGCAGTATAGAAGCCAGATGGACCTGATCCAATTATAGAGACCCTTTTTCGTGGAATATTTGTAGTTAACGTTCGAATATTCATCATTGATAACCTCTAAAGACCTTTCAAATCAAACTATCATTCATTATCATCTCCATTTTTCAATAATAATGAGTAAACGAATATTATAGTTCATTTAACTTAATCCGGAGTCCTCTTTGACATAAGAATGATTCCTACTCTTTTTTGTCTATTTATTGATGAATAGACCGTTTAAGATGTACATAATTGTAGTAATGCAAGAGAACTTGGTAGTTTAAAATAAGTGAAGTGTATTCAATTGAGGCATTAATTGTAAGAACACAGAAGAATACATTGTCCAGAGACACTGTGAATGATGTTAATAAAATTACCAATGTTGCTCGACCTTGGTTCCTTAATTAGAAAAGAAAGGGGGTGGGGGATGGGGGGTTACCGTATTTTACGAAAGTAGTTTCTAAATTATAAAGATCTTTATATAAAATTGATAGTACACGTAATTCATAATTCGTAATTCGTAAGTATGCCTTGTTTCGAATCGTTTTGGTTTGGATAGTTATTTTCCAAATAATTTGGAAAGCTATCAGAACGATCAGCCTAGGAAGGAGAAATTCCAAAAAAAGGTGTGCCTAAGCAGTACCAGCAAGCTCCTATCTCCATGGTGAAAAATAATAACGCCATTAAGAAAACAGTATTTTAATCTATATAAAATATGGATATTTAAGTAAACTTAGATATGGATTTAGTTGTTAAGAAGTAATTGATATGTTTAATTGAAGTTAGAACAAAGCAGTTGGCATAATTAAGCAAGATGAGTTTACAGTACAAGAAATTTTTATTATTTGGTGATTCAATTACTGAATTTTCATTCAATTCAGGAATGGTTGAAGATGTTGAATCATTTTCATTTGGTTCAGCATTAACCAATGTCTATACTAGGAAAATGGATATTATGCAAAGAGGGTTCTCTGGGTATAATTCTAGATGGGCCTTAAAAATTTTACCTAAGATTCTTGAAACAGAAGCTAATTCTAACATTGCTATGGGATTCATCTTTTTTGGTGCTAATGATTCATGTCTAGGTGGTCATCAAAGGGTTCCTCTTGAAGAATTTGTAGAAAACATTACAAAGCTGGTTCAAATGATGAAATCAAGTGGGATCAAGACCATTTTGATCGGTCCAGGACTATACGACAAGGAGAAATGGGAATCCATAAAACCAGATGATATAGCTGAAGGCCGTGTACGTTCACAAGAAGAATTTAAGAAATATTCAGATGCAGGAGAAGCCATTGCCAAAGCTGAAAATGTACCATTTGTAAATTTAAACAAAGCTTTTAGAGAACAAGGTGGAGACAAATGGCAAGATTTAATGATGGACGGTATCCATTTTTCAGGTAAAGGTAGTTTAATATTCTACAATGAATTGTTAAAGACAATTCGTGAAAATTATCCAGAATACGCACCAGAAAATATAGAATACAAATTACCAAATTGGAGTGATGTTAAACCAGATGGATCCAATATCAACTAGTTCTGGAACCTAATTTATCTCAATTTAGTACTAGTTAAGTAAGTATCTTTATCTTAAATAGGGTATAAAGATATACACACATACATAATAACATACATATATTAAAAGAAAGTTAGAATGTGCAATACTTTTGCACGAAAAGATGGATTCGTATTTTAAATGATTGAATAAAACCTGCGAAGAGAAGGAAACAACGATTGATATTAATTTGAAAAGATATCTATATGTGTGTAAGTATGAGTATATATAAGATATGGATGAGGGTTATCTCTCAATTGTGCTCAACACAAGGGATATCTTGAATACTGTCAATATTGTGATATTTTAATAGGCCCAGCTCCTCCCCACCCGATTGATTGAAGAAAGATGTCTGATGAACCAGTAGCTGTTGCGGCCAACACTGCTGTTGGGACAGAATCTATTTCACTTGGAGATAAGTTTTCCAATTTTATGAGCAATGCTATGGAGAACAATCCATATTTTGCAGCAGGTGGTGGATTGATGTTGCTTGGTACTGGGCTAGCGGTGGCTAAAACCGGGATGGTCAAAGGTAGCAGATTGTTGTACCAACAGATGATAGTTGATCTTGAGATACAATCTAAAGATCGAGCATATTCATGGTTTTTGACATGGATGTCTCAGTATCCCAAGAGGGTCTCTAAGCATTTGTCAGTGAGGACAAATTACATTCAACACGATAATGGATCGGTAAGTACTAAATTTGATTTGGTGCCGGGACCAGGTAACCATTGGATTCGGTACAAAGGAGCCTTTATCCTGATCAAAAGAGAGAGGTCCACTAGGATGCTAGACATCAGTAATGGGTCGCCATACGAGACAGTTACGCTAAAGACGCTATATCGAGACCGTGATCTGTTTGACTCTATATTGAGAGAAGCTAAAGAGATGGCGTTGAAGACGAGCGAGGGTAAGACAGTGATCTACACATCGTTTGGACCTGAATGGCGTAGGTTTGGACAACCTAAAGCCAAGAGATCCTTGCCATCGGTGATACTTGATAAGAATATCAAAGACAATATAATGAAGGATGTTCATGATTTTTTGAAAAATGGGAAATGGTACTCAGACCGAGGAATACCGTACAGAAGAGGGTATCTGTTATATGGGCCGCCTGGATCAGGTAAGACTAGTTTTATCCAGGCGTTAGCAGGTGAACTTGATTATAACATATGTATATTGAATTTATCCGAGAACAATCTTACGGACGATCGATTAAACCATTTGATGAACAATTTACCACAACGGAGCATACTGTTGTTGGAAGATATAGATGCGGCATTCAACAAACGTCATCAAACGTCTGAACAAGGGTTTCAATCTAATGTGACGTTTAGTGGGTTGCTGAATGCGTTGGATGGGGTGACTTCATCGGAAGAGACGATAACGTTCATGACGACGAACCATCCTGAGAGGTTAGATTCTGCGATACTGAGACCTGGTCGAGTGGATTATAAAGTGTTTGTTGGTGATGCCACGAAATACCAAGTGAGGGAGATGTTTTTGAAGTTTTACCCTGACGAGAGGTTGTTATGCGAGGCGTTTGTCAAGGAGATACTGACGTTGGACAAACCTGTGAGCACAGCACAGTTGCAAGGATTGTTTGTGATGAACAAAGACGACCCGCAATCGGCAGTGGAGATGGCGCCATACATAGCCGACCCCAACCAGTTTGCAACGCAGCGCTAACATCGACAATGGAAACTAACCGCCACACCAAACCAAACCAAACCAAAACATAACATAACATAACATAACATCAAACCGGCATTGTACATAGTGATTTAAGGATAGACAAAAATATAAGAACATACATAGAGAAGCGACTCAGCAGTTTTTTTCTGCATTGTTGCGTTGTACATAGTGACTCAAAATACAATAAACAATAAACAACAATATACAACAATACAACAATTCTAAAGAATACATACATACTCCCAGTACAGGTAGGCAGGGAGATGGACAAAGTTGTGCATTGTTGGAGAAAACAACGGGAAAGTGACAACAAGGAACACCTCCTCCCCCGACTCCACTCCACTCCACCCCACTCCCTTCCCCCTCCCCAAGAGAGAGAGAGAGAACGTGAGAAATTTGAAAGCGAGTGACTTCGTTGTTGGAGATGAGATCGGTGATGATCTCTCCCATTAGGCAGTTTTTGTTGGGACAGGGAGGAGGGGAGCCCCAGAAACACGGATGGTGTATTGGTATATTGGTACAAGTGGGCAGGGCAACGGCGGCAATTTGTTGTTCTGTTGTGGTGTTTTGACACCATTGTGACCTGACCTGACCTGACCTGACCTGACTACTTTGGGCGTGAGTATATATAGACAGCCAGACGTGTTTTATTTCCCAATGGTTTTCACGATTTAGTAGCTGTGAGTTGTATGTTTCTGTATGCCCAGGAACACTGGAGGTGGAAGTGGAAGTGGAAGTGGAAGTGGGACGTTTTGGATGCATTTAAAGGTTGGTTATGCTGTTTGGATCTAGCTGCTATGGGCAGGGCAGGTGCATCTATATATGAGGATGTGTATATATAAAGGTGGAGGTCAAGGGTGAGTTCGAGAATAAGGTGGTGGTGTCTCATGGACCTTTTGGTTTGGTTTGGTTTGGTCTTGCTTGTATATATATGTATCTCTGTATGTGTATGTGTATGTGTATGTGTATGTGTATGTGTATGTGTATGTGTATGTGTTTATGTGTTGTAAATTAATTTGGCATTAGATTACATTAGGTTAACTTAAGTTTAGTTTGATTTGGGACTGTAGATTATATGTGCATGCACAAACGCACATAATACTAAAAGATAAAGATGCAATCCGTAGGTTACTCGGTGAGAACAATAGAGGACTCGTTGCGTGAGTTGGAAGGGTTGATAGGTTCTGGCAGTGGAAGGAGTTGCTCTAGAGACAGTTCCTTGTTTGATGTCTTTCTCGGGGGGTCCGCAAGTAGCTTCAGTGGAGCTAGCCATGATCACGATTTTGCGGCCGCGGCTGGGGCTGGGGCCGCAACCGAAAATGGGCCTCTATCTACCGCCGCCACCGCATGCATGGCTTCGGCGGCTATACACAACTACGAACGTAATCGCAACCGTCTCGACCTGGGAGGTTCTGACAGTTCTGTCCCCATGTCGATGCCTGCACCCATGACGATGTCTTTGCAAACGCAAACGCAAATACAAATGCCTGTCTCAACACCTATGTCATTGTCAAATTCTTCCTGCAACTATGTGATCACGGGGGGATATACGAAAAATAATATTAATATTACTACTAATACTAATACTAATACTAATAATACCAATCATTTGGCAATAGTCGATGATACCAACAACAATATCGGCACTTCCGTACCATCCCCTGCACTCTGTGTAAATAACTTGTCACGGAGACCCCGTAGACGTTCATCAATGGCTATTGTCCCCAGATGGGTCGACGTTCCTGAAAATTCAAGGTTTTTTGTAATCAAATCTTCAAGACTCGATCATGTACAAAAATCCTTCTATAACGGGATCTGGTCTTCTACTTACTTCGGAAACAAACGTCTTTCAGAGGCTTTCTCGAGTTTGGATCCTGGTACTAAACTATTTCTATTGTTTTCTGTCAATGCATCTGGACGTTTCTGCGGTGTAGCAGAAATGGTGTCCAACTTGGAAGATGAACTAGATACTAGTATTTGGGACGACACCTCTAGAAAGTTCGGAAAGGCTTTCAAAGTAAGGTGGGTGTTGGTGAGAGACGTTCATAACAGGTCTTTGAAACATTTCCTTATTCCCGACAATGACATGAAACCAGTCACAAATTCAAGAGACACACAAGAGATCCCTTTCTCAATAGGAAACTCGATTTTAAAATTGTTCAGAGCAGACCCGGCAGCAGCACAGTCTTTCCTAGACAGTGATTACGTCTGAACATATCCCATTCTTTAGCATAGGTTCGTTAATTAACTTTACATCACTCTTCGATCGAGTGTTAATATAAATCCTTATACTGTATTATATATAGATATATATGTACATAATGTATAATAGCAACTATACAGTTTAATTCAAAAAATGAAAATATCGTGGAAATATCAAGTCCCACTTCTTCTAAATCAATAAGCTCTATCCATCAAAAGAAGTCTGTCTGTCACTTGTCACTTGTCACTTGTCATTTGTCATTTATACCATTCGTAAAAGCTTTAGTTCCTTAATACCCAAAATCACGTGATTGTACAGCTCGTTTTTCCTTATACTGGATATTCCAAAATTGAACGAACGAATTTCACAACCATAAATGATTTTAAAATGATTATTATAAAAGGAAAAAGGTATCACAAACTTAAGAAAGATAATCAATTGAAAGGTTTTTGTCTCCATTATAGGTGGATATCACATAGATCAATTGTTCTAGTTGCAAATTGAGTTGATATTAATTAGTGAATCATGCTCAGGCTTTCTTCTGTTTCCAAGGTTTATCACGTTAGACCATTTAGTGTTTTATCCTCATTAAAAGCAAGCACTGCTCCAAAGGGAGGGAATTCTCATAAGGGCAATGGTTCTCATCATGTTGAAGTCAAATGTGAAAATATGGATGAGGCTCAGAGGGCTTATTTGGATCGTGTGATCCGTGTGGATCAAGCTGGTGAACTTGGTGCTAACTATATATATGCTGGTCAAATTTTTATTCTTTCTGAGAAACATCCAAATTTAAAACCGATTTTAAATCATATGTGGGAGCAAGAGATTCACCATCACAATACATTCAATACTTTGCAATTGAAACATAGGGTCAGACCCTCCTTAATTACTCCATTCTGGAAAGCAGGTGCGTTCATCATGGGTTCAGGAACTGCTTTTATATCGCCGGAAGCTGCAATGGCTTGTACCGAAGCTGTTGAAACGGTTATCGGTGGTCATTACAATGAACAACTACGTTGTTTAAACAATCAGTATGATTTGAAGAGGACTGATGGTTCAGAAGGACAAAGTGATGAGGTGAAGTCATTAATGAGTGTTATCAAACAGTTCAGAGATGATGAATTGGAACATTTAGATACCGCAATTGCACATGATTCAAGAAAGGCGGTTCCTTATATTCTTCTTACTGAAGGTATTAAAGCGGTTTGTAGAACAGCTATCTGGACAGCTGAAAGATATTAGACACCGTTTTTGTTACACCAATTCAATTTTACGAAACTTCCTCCATCTAGTTATGGCTACATAAAACGCATCTTTTTATAAAATAAATTTAGTCTCACTCTTACGAATAATAAAAAATTGTATATATCCTATCGAAATAAAATATTTATAACATAACTGTCGTGTTTTTTGTTTGTGGTTACTCTCTTATATCTATGTATATACAGAATATGAAGTGCATAAATGATATATAGAAATTCGATGCTAAAAAAGTAAGATGCAGTTACCAGATGGCAATTCAATTAATGGAATTCTTGAATAAAACACTCGCACATTTTGGTGGTACTTAAGACAAGAGAGCGAGGAAGGGACATCGCATGGTAGGAAGTATATTATACCAATCCATCATATAAATTTAATGCACCTACAATTGAGGGATCAACTTTAGAACCTTCCCTAAACTCATCTAATGTAATATAACCGTCTTCATCTTTATCCATAATCTTGAAGATTTTTTTGACTCTCAAGTCTGGAGTAGCTTCATCTTCACTCAACTGAACCATTGAGCCCATCATCTTGTATATACTTGAGACGATAGTCAACATTTCATCGTAGGTAATATAACCGTCATGGTTCAAATCATAAAGTTGGAAGGCCCAAACCAATTTTTCCTCCAATGTACCCCTTGACGTTACACTCAAGACAGTGATAAACTCTTTAAAATCAATAGCACCATTATTATCTTTATCGAATACATTAAATACATGGTTTGCAAAATCTTCAGGATACCCAAATGGGAAGAATTGTTTATAAGTCTTGACAAAATCTTCACGAGTCAACTGGCCAGCAGGACAATCTCTAAGGAATCCCTTGTGCCATTGTTGAATCTCTCTACGATCGAAATATGTAGACTGTCTTAAACTAGTTAGATCATCCTTTGATAACTTTGATGCTTTAGCCCCCATTATTCCAGCGAATATAAAATATATGTGAGTACGTTTGAATGCGTGGATAGAATAAATTAATAAATGAATAAATAAATGAATATACCAGATTGAAACAAACACAATCTTTAAAACCCAAAACCTTACACCAACACAAGCAACAGTACGATGTATGCCTTCTACCTGGTAGACATGTACCTATTATAGCTGTTAGCTCTGTGAAAACATGTTTAAAAATAGTTCATTGTATTCATTCATTAGTTGGTGTTAATCTAATATTTGAAAAATCATCAATTCAACGTAATGCTAGATTGTACTATAAAGCATAATAGAGAAATGTTGAACAAAGGAAAAAGATAGAGTGTTTAATGAAGATATGCTAATAAGATTATTTGATATCAGTGATATGTAGGTTTACATCAGTAGGACAAGTAAGTTAACATTTATATTTTTTGGTACCATTTAAAATTGGATCAACTCGACCCAATATTTGGATGTTTCTATAAGATCAGATGAGACAATGTTCTTCTCCCATAGCATGAAAAAAAAGCATGTTTGGAATGAAATGAACCTCTCCGTAATAGCTATCTCTTACTGTATTGATATGTTACCAAATAGGCCTCTATATATATATATATTTATAGTAATCAATCAGTCAATGGTAAAGAATTACGTGTTAATGATTGAACTATTTCCAGGCAAAAAGTACAATTCATTGGCGTTGAATAGTCTTGTTTCAGATCGAATCAGAAGTATGAATGGATAGATATATATATAGAGAGATATATAGATGGGCTGTTTAGCAGTTTCATAACTGATTTGGCTTTACTTATACTTGTTCTATCTTATTACATTTGGTGTAGTCACTCTCTCTCTTTTTCAATGCACAATATAAATATATATATATTCTCACGTGACTCTTGAATCAATATTGATCACTGTTAACGACCGTATGTAGACAAAAAGTCTTTAAATCTTTAAATATCCAAAAAGTGAGAAAAAGGCTTATGGCTTTATTTTAAAACCAACTCTGATCGAATCAACTACTATGATAAAGAAGAGGTTTTATCAATTGTGAATAGATCAATTAGTTCAGGGGGACTAAGAGTTCTGTTCAGGTTTAAGGAACTCTTTTTTGTGCATTTAATAGATTAGTTTGCATTTGTTTTGGGCTGTGTTTTTTGAAATTTTTTGGGATACTTTAAGGTTCTTTTTTGAAGGAGAGACTCATTATTGAAGAGAAGGAGGATAGAATTTAAAAGTCCTTTTTGATAAAGTAGATAAAGCAAACAGTTTGAAAGAAGAGATTTGGTGGTTTACACTATTTTATATTTAGGTTGACAAATTAGTTAAGTTTGTTCTTGTTGGAATAGAAGGTTTGGTATTTATTTTATTTTATTTTTGTTTGTCCCTATTTGCATTTTTAAAAGATGTTGGAGAAAGAAGATTTGAGAGTTACTTATTCAGAAATTGGTGAACAGCCTGAAAATTCTAATGCTGTAGATCTCGAAAATGATTCAGAGGTCAATTCGTCGAGTATGGATCTGGATTCGTGCGGCGATGCTACTTCTGTCTCGTGGAAAGATGATGGGAAACAACTGTTATATCCAGATGCACGTGATCTGACACCGTTTAAAACCTCTGAAAGATTATTAGATGAAATTATGTGTTCTGTTCCTTATATTTTACTTTCTGAAAAGGATGAATCCTTTAATGAGTTTTCAAATGGTTTGTTGAAGAAACAATTGTTGAGTTACTCGAAAAGTAGACATAACGTTCAACCATTTTCAGTGGGGACCATTGTAGATCAAATCATATTGCAGACGAAATTCGAATATAAATCAACTACTTGCCCGGAATTTAATAATATATATGTTCGTTTGGGGGTTCTTATAGATACTAACCATCAGCCACTTTCTACTTTTGATGATGTCGCCGATTTGAAAATTTACCATTTGAAAATTACAGTAAAAGTTCGTTCTTTTCTAGAAAGAACTAAAAGGCATGTGGGGGTTCCTAGATACCACCTGCTCGATTCATTGCATCCATTTGATCAACAAGATTTATTAAATTTCGATCCAAAGGATCCAAAATTGGTGGATCATGCTATATATGTTTCTGATGATACAAATAAGTTGGTCCTTTTAGAAATCTTCAGACCAGAATTTGATTCAGAAGAAGAAAGAAATAGTTTAACCATGGGTGCCATCAAAGAACGTCATATAAAAGCTTCAAAAAAATATGATACCTTGGATAAAGATGAGATACCTACTCAAATTGACTGCATTAATACAATGTTCAAAATCTTTAAGGGTCCATTGACAAGAAAAAGTAATGATGAGCCGGTTAAAACATTGAGTTCAGATAACGTTGTTCTTAATTCGCAGATGAATCCAAAGTGGTTGGTGACTAAATATGGTTTTCAAGAGCTTATAGAAACTGAAGAGGAAACTGAAGAACAACTTATTGATTATTTACCCCCAAATTTGGTGGATTTTGAAACTGATCAAGATGTAAGAAAAAGCAGAGAAGCAGTTACAAGAAAGTGTTTGGAATTAATCTGGTTAGGTAAAATTTCAATAAGTTTAATGACACCAGAACAAAAGGAATCAGCGTCTAAATCTTTGAGAACATTTAATCTACTTCAAACATCATTTTCAACATTATTCTGGTCGCAAATATTAGATGAAAATAAAAATATTGCAACAATGAAGGAAAATCCCCAAATGAATCTGGATTATCATTTAATAGATCTTTCTGCATCTTATCACTATACGGATAGGGATATCATCCAAAACTATGAACTTCAATGTAAATTAGACCCAGCTAATATTGGCATTTATTTTGACTCCCTTCATTTCATCGCTAATAACAGAGGTTCATATACCCTGATAGGCTATTGTGACAAACAGGATATTGTTGGACAAGAAGCTTTGGAACAAGCATTAAAAACATTTAGTTTAGATCCAGATACCATAGATCTCTCAGATACCAATGACGCGATATTTATGACTATTTATAAGAATGAGGTAAAGTTGCACGGGAATGATCCTACAAGATTGACGAATCTGAGAAACGCATTGAGGATTTTAGCAAAACATAAGAACTCTTCAAGACTGAAGTTTTATGTTGATTATGAGCCATATAGCTCAATTCAACGAGCATTTAATATACTTGAAGTTGATGAGTCTGTTGACGATGATATCATCCAAACTGCATATTCCATTAAAGTCAATGATACACCAGGTCTTAAGATTGATTGTGATAGAGCTTTATACACAGTTGCAGTTTCAAAAAGAAGTATGATATTGATAAATTTTCTCTTCCAGGAATGTCCCCCTTTCCAAGATTTTTATGGACCAGATCAATATACCTATAGTGAAGCATTGCAAAAACTGCAAGTGAATGAAAACGCAGCCGATGATACTATATTAGAAATATTCCAAAGAAGGTGGACATCAGATTCCGTTATAGATGCGGATGAAATTTTGAGCTTAAAATCGGTATTAACGAAAATTGCATTTGAGAGGAATTCAAAATTGATATCCAGTTATTTAGAAACAGGTGTTGTAAATCCTGGGTGTCTTCCAGCTGATAATTGGCCTGCAGGTTTAAATAATATTGGTAATACATGTTACCTAAACTCATTACTTCAGTATTATTTTTGTATTTCACCATTAAGGAACTATGTAGCTGATTATCAAAAAACACTTGAAGCTGTTGAAAACTGTCTTGAAGACGGTTGGGATAAAAGGAGAATTGGTGGAAGAGAAATCAATAAAGTAGAAGTTGAGAGATCAGTACAGTTCGTATATCAATTACGTGATTTGTTTAACGAAATGATACATTCATCATCAAGATGCGTTACTCCTACCAAGGAATTGGCATACCTAGCGTTTGCTCCTAGTAACGTAGAGGTTGAGTTTGACCAACCAAATGAATTGCAATCAGGCAATGGTGAAGATGTAGATGGAGATATAGTATTTATTGATGAAGATATCAGTGAACCTAAAGGTAAATCACTTGTTCTGGATGAAGAAAATTCTAAAGTTGAAAACTCGCCAGAAAATCAATTGATTGAAATTGATGATAGTAGTGACAGCTCCGGACATAAAAAAGTAGAAGAAATCAGTCAAAACCCATGTTTCGGAAAGTCAACTGATACATCAACTCGTGTTGCAAAGATTAGTTTTGACCAGTTGGAGAATGCACTGGAGCTGGGACGTCAACAAGATGTGACTGAATGCATTGGTAATGTGTTATTCCAATTAGAGAGTGCCTCTAATCCTATTAGTTTAGAAGAAGATGACGAGCAATATGATTTGATCAAGAAATTATTTTATGGTAAAACAAAACAAAGTATTATTCCCTTGAAGAATAATAACGAGATTCGTAACAAGATTGAACGTTTTGTTTCATTATTAGTTAATGTTAGTGATCATCCAAAGGACGTATATGATGCTTTAGATCTTTATTTCAGCGATGAATACTTAACGATGGATGAATATGGCGAAGTCAAAAAGTCACTTGCAGTAACTGAATTTCCTACAATTTTACAGATCCAAATACAGAGAGTTTATTACGATAGAGAGAGATTTATGCCATTCAAATCGATTGAACCATTACCCTTTTCTGAAACTATTTATATGGATAGGTATACTGAAACAACAGATGCAGATTTGCTTAAAAAGAAGGATGAAACATTCGAATTAAAGAAACAGCTATCTGAGATGAGAAAGAGGCAAAAAGAGTTGCTAAGTAGAAATGAATTAGGTTTGTCAAGAAAAGAAGCATTTATGGAAACTAGAAAGTTCTTAAGCTCGGATGCACTAGAAAAACAAGGAATTGAAACTGAAAATAAGCAGATGCTAATTGATAGGTTAACTGGAGCGTTGAAAGATATAGATGATGAATTGACAAAACTTTATAATGATATTGTAAATATTGAAGCTAAGATTGATAGGCAATTTGATAAGTTTCAAAACATCGGCTATTCATTATTTGCAGTTTTCATTCATAGAGGTGAAGCAAGTTATGGTCATTATTGGGTTTACATCAAAGACTTCACAAAGAATGGTATTTGGAGAAAGTACAATGATGAAACCATAACAGAAGTTCCAGAAGCAGAAGTATTTAATTTTACAGAAGGTAATACTGCTACTCCCTATTTCTTGGTATACGTGAAACAAGAAAATTTAAATGAAATTGAACCATTAAAGAGAATCGTCTAATGATAAAATACATATTCGAATGGATCTGATGATTAAGATATGATCTATTTCATAAGAACATCGATCTATAAGGTCTCCGTACGTCCTGTTCCATTAGATCTTTTTGATATCACAACTAAATTCTGTCATTGTGTACGAAGAATGATTTCATAATATGACAGCTAATAGATTATATAGTTCTCTTATATTAAGAGGTACCAGTCTTCAACTGGTTTCTATTGACAGCAATGCATTTATGTAGTTTATTGATAAGAAACAGAGATATAAAGTCAATTGTATACTAAACGTTGGTATCGGATAGGTTTTCAATAGTTTTTATAAGGTTTAACTCATCATCTTCAATGTCGCAACTGCAACGCCGTAGAGTTACTAGTGTAGGGACTAATAACGGTAACCAAGGAGTGGGTGGAGAATGTTCAAGATGAATCTGATGATTATAAGGTCGGTTATGATCCTGAGGATATGAAATTACAAGGTTTCTTCACTGAACCTAAAGTTAACGCTAATGGAAGAAGTTGTTTTACTAGGAATGAGAGATAAAGAGGGTTATTTGTCTTTTTGGAATGAAAATTTATCATTTGTATTAAGAGGTTGTATATTGATTGAACTGGCATTCAGAGGAAATATCCAAGTAATAGATGATCCATCTAGGAAACGTTTTGACTTATCAGATAGGTTAATTGAAGTGGTAAATCCAAAAAAAACCGGGGAATTTCTGTTAGATGAAACATTACAAATGATGAAATCTGAAGAATCACAATCAATATCAACATGGATAGATCTATTGAGTGGTGAAACATGGAATATCTTTAAAATAAATTTACAATTGAAACAAGTTAGGGAAAGAATTTCGAAAGGTCTTGTTGACAAAGGGATCTTGCGAACAGAGATGAAAAACTTCTTCCTTTTTGATATGGCAACACACCCTGTAGAGGATTTAAAGTGTAAGGAAATGATTAAAAAGAGAATATTATCAGTGTTGCTACCACAGACAGCAGTGATATTAGCCGATGAATACTTCCCAGAAACTGTTCAACTTAGATGTTTAAGGACAATTGCCCTAATATTATCTGCATATGCAGGAAGTGTGTTAGAAAATGTGGCAAGTGATTTAGACTATCAAAAGAAAGATGATTTATTTGTCAGGACCTCAGAAATATTAGATCAGTCTTCAGTGTATCCGTTTGAATTTGATAATAAAAGTTCGACTAATATTGCGACGAATTTAAATCAACTGGTCGAAAACGAATTGTCAAAGGACAAAAATCTGAATTTAAAACTGGAAACAATAGCCGGCGTATTTGAAGTATTTTTAAAAATGGACAGTATAGTGTGAATCTTTAGTGAGCTATAAGGGGACAAGCTAATTCAATCATCATTGGCGCTGGCCTCCTGAAATATGTATTAGATAAACTAGTTATTAAAATATGAAAATAGCTTAACTTGATATTGTTATGAATGAATTTAATTTGATGAATCTGATTACTTTGAATCTGAAAATTTTGGTGGAATTTTTTTTTATTATAAAATATTAATATTTAGTTATTTAAATATGGGCAAAAAGAACTATCGGTTAAAAAGGTTGCAATCCATATTACCTTATCTACATTTAATATATTTCATCGCGATAAAGTAATTTCATAATAAAGGTAGAAAGGAAACCCGTGTCACCTTTAGTTTTCAAGTAATATTTTAAGACTTCAATATTGGTGAACATTGTTTCATTTTTTTCAGTTACAGAACCAATTTCGTCAGTAAAAGCATTTAATAATGATTTCTCCGGATTCTTATGGTCATCACCACATGATTCCCACCAGAACCCTCCTTTTAGATTATGCTCTTTAACATATTGAGCTTTAACTTTCATTGAATCACGGTTATCGTAGCCTACAAATGTTTTTGATTTTTTATCGTAGCAGAATGCAGAAACATAGTCAGGATCGAATTCCTCTAAAGAATTCTTTATTGGTAATTGATTATAAAGCCACATACCCGGTTCTCCTTCAGATGCTCCACCGACACCACGATATGGCTTATTAATGAATCTGGTGTCTTGACTTGATGCATTTACCTTGGTGAACCCTCTACCATAGGCGGCCATACCCAAATTAATTTTTTTTGGGTTAATATGATATTTCTTGATAACATAATTGATAGCGTAGTCACCGTTTAGGTTTGACTCATCGTCTTCATCATCATCGTCGTCTTCATTATCTTCGTCTCTATCGTCATCGTCATCATCTTCATTTCTAGTTTCTTGAGGTGAATATAAGTTGCTATGGTAACCGGTTTTCTCTGACCATTCTCCATGATAATCATAAGTCATCATATTCCAAACGTCCACATAATGATCCATCTCTCTCATAAGGAGAATATCCAATTTTTCTTTAAAAGCCGGAGCAGCAATAGATAAATGGAATTTTGGTCTTTTCGAATGGTTACCATTACCACTATTATTAAATATTTTTTGTTCCAACTCGTTTTGTTTCCACTTTAATTTTTTAACCAACTCTAAATACATCTTTGGTTCTAGCTTATCATCTTTTGGGAATTCCCAATCTAATTCTATTCCATCGAACCCATAATTAAACATATTCTCAATACAAGAATTGACAAAAGCATCAAGTTTTTTAGAGTCTCTGATCATTCTTGGGAAAGCCTCTCTATTAGACCAACCACCAACAGACATGATCAACTTAAACTTTCTCGAATTATTCGAGTCAAATAATTGAGAATGTCTTAGGTAAAACAGTTCACCTATGCAACCCATTGGTAAACCATTTTTGAATTTTGGATTAAAAAAATGATCCAATTGTAATTTCTTCAACTTCATTGCCAAAGGTTTATAACAATCCATTTCAAAATCAGACCAATTATCACTAGTGGTCAGCGCACCTGTCTTAGAATCGACTACAAAAAACGCATAGTACACATGAGTCAACCTTGAGAAGTCCATATCATGAGGTAAATGTAACCTAGGAGTGTAAGGAGACCAATTAGAGTAATAAACACCTACATCATACCCACTATCAGGGTTATTCGGAAAGCTTTTACCATAAACTATTTGAGATTCATTTATACTATCTTCAATAGATTCTTCTTTTGAACCATGTTTTAAAAATTTTTGATAAAGGAAACTTTCAACCATTATACTTATAATTACAAATAATAAAGCAAGAGCTACCCACCATTTTTGATTGACCCTAATCATCTCATATAGCCTATAAATTTAAATTTACTAAGTGATTTTGCAGTTCTTTTTAACCTCTCTCCCAAAAGTTCATCTTGTTGTAATCCAGATCCTGTTTTTTTTTTTAAAAACCCAATATCAGAAGAAGACAAATTTAACACCACAAATATTAGGTAACGTTATATACTCGAATCATCAATTTTCAGCCTCGTTTGTTCAAGTTGTTAAATAATTTATAAATTCTATGTTTAAGTGTCACAGCTGCTGGAGGTTCCCATTTACTGACACCTCGGTCGTGATGACAATTCGCTGACGTCACGTGGCATTCAGAAAACCTTTATCAGATGATAGCGCCATTGACGTTCTATATATCTAAAAGAAAAAGAGACAACAATGCCAAGGTCCAAAAATTTAACAAGATTGAAAAATTTGAGTTATAACGAACAGTTTGCTTAATAGAAGTATAATTGAATAGGTAGTTGTAAGTAGCTGATCGAAAGTGGTGTTGAAGACGAGGATTGAGTGTATCAGTCTTTCTCAGCTATCGATATAATTGGGTAAACTTTGTTCTTTTGAATTGAGGGAAAAAAGTTTGGGTTTTGTTGAATAGTGAGATGTCGGAAGAATTGCAAAGTAACGTTGTGGAAGAGAAGCCTGAAGATGTAGTTGATGGTGGTGAGGAAGTGGTGGAAAGGGCTGAATCTGTTGAAGGTGCAGGCAGTGATATGGATGATTTGTTTGGTGACGATGACGATGACGAGGATGACGATGAAGGGGTTAGCAGAAGAAGGATTGATACTCAAGGTGAAGGAGAAGACGATGGAGATGAAGATGAAGATAATATTGGTAGAAGACGTCGTAATTATGTTGATGAAGATGAAGATGAAGAACAAGCTATGTATACTAGGAAATTCTACGGGGAAGATGATTATGACAAGTCAGATCAAGAAGAGGATAAACATGAGTTTAGAGAAGAAGATGTTGTGCTGACTAGACATGTTGTCCCAACCAAGATTACTTCAGAAGAAAATGATGCTGATACAACCATATATTATGCCAAAGTTCCGCCATTTTTAACGATAGACCCTATCCCATTCGATCCACCAACTTTTGAAAATGTGGTAAGAGAGAGGTTGACAAATGGGTTATCTAAAGAAGAACAATTGGAAGATAGATTAATAGACCAAAATACTATCAGATGGAGATATTCGCGTGATGATAATCAAAGAGTGTTCAAAGAATCAAATGCGACAATTGTACAATGGTCAGATGGTTCATATTCCTTGAAATTAGGTGATGAATATACAGACATCCTATTAAATGATACCGACAATACATTCCTGACAGTATCTCATGATCAACAGGAATTGATGCAATGTGTACACGGCGGTGAAATTTCCAAATCTTTACTGTTTGTTCCAATTTCTACTACTTCTAAATTACATCAAAGATTGAGTAAAGCAATAGTAAGAAGAAATGCAACTGAGACTATGGGTCCACGTTCGATGATAGTGAATATAGATCCAGAACTTGAAAAGAAGGAATTAGAAAAGAAACAAAGTCAAGTCTTTAGAGAGAGACGTAAGAAGAAGCAAAAGGAAATCGAAGCTTTGGAATCTCTGGAAACCACTGGATTTGGTAATAATAGTTATAGTGCTTCAAGGAAGCGTAGTACCACCCCTATGTCTTATGGTGGCTCGAGACGTGATGAATATGAAGAAGATGATTTTATAGTGGACGATGAAGAAGAAGAACCTGAATATGCAGGGGAAGAGGATGACGACGATTTAGACGGTTTCGAGGAAGAAGAAGAAGAACAGGAAGAAGAAGAAGAAGGGGAAGATGAAGATGCTGATGAAAAAAGAGCTGAACGATTAAGAGAGCTGAAACGACAAGGGACAGCAGCTTATAACGATGATGAGAAATCTGGCTCCGAGTCGCCTAAGAGAAGAAAAGTCGCTGTAATTGAGGACGATGAAGATGACTAGATATTTAGATCTTATATGCATATAAATATTTTTATATATTTGTATATCAAAGAACCACTTGTAATATATAACTTCACGCAAGCACTGATGAATTATCGAGTTAAAAACTCCAGTTTTGATAGATATAAGAACAGTTGCCATTAACCTAAATGCAACAATCCAGTATATATGTAGTTGTTAAATAGTTAGATGTTAGCGTTTTGATCCTTAGAAGTGAGATTGTAACTCGTATGCTATGAGGCCACCCATTTTACATCTAGATTAAATGACAGTATTTCGCACACAGGTATATTATACAGGAGAAATGAATACATCCATTAGAGGAATTTATGACAAGACTTGGGAAATTGAATGTATAAATGTAAAATACTTTCTACACTATCTTTTAGTTCACTGAGACCCTCCCTGTCCTGATGAAGTTCTCACAGATAAGGTCTTATTTTATATCACCTGATCCCATTCATCACCTGATCAATTATGTCACATGACATATCAGAATTCTGTTTAAAACGTTGGAACCGAAACGAAAACTAAAGAAATGAATTTAAACTACATTTAAAGAACAGAATCTATTCGAATAGAATAAAAAACTTTTAATTGAATTGGTTATTAATTGACTTATTCCCTTAAAAAGATAACAATACGATAATTGAAACTAATTGAATATGTCTTGGCAAGGTATGTTAAACCAATAATTTTTGAATTTTTTTGTCTTTTTTTATTGTTAATGGGATAGTTCAAACAATTTTAACTTTTGAACAATTACACATTTCAGAATAAGAATTGATCTTATAAGAGTTTACAATTACTAACAGTTTTATTTTATTTTTGATTAACCTCAATGATAATAATGTAATATTTAGCTTACACTGATAACTTATTGGCTACTGGTAAAATTGACAAAGCCGTTTTGTACTCAAGAGCAGGTGATGCTGTTTGGGCTTCATCTGGTGGATTAGCCTTGGCTGCTACCGAAATTTCTGGTATTGCTCAAGGTTTTGATGATCCTTCTCACTTACAAAGCAATGGTTTGCATATTCAAGGTCAAAAATTTATGATGTTAAGAGCTGATGATAGAAGTATTTATGGTAGACACGATGCCGAAGGTGTTGTTTGTGTCAGAACTAAACAAACTATCTTGGTTGCTCATTATCCTGCTACTGTTCAAGCTGGTGAAGCTACCAAAATCGTAGAACAATTAGCTGATTACTTGATCAGTGTCCAATACTGATTCGATTGAACAGCTATTACCCCCCTATTTTTTTTATCACTTTACCAACTTCATCATTTCTATCTATCATCGGTTTATTTAGGAAAAGTTTGTATATATCATTAACCTTTAGAAATACTTTATAATGTTATATACACTACAATAAAAATTTTCTTTTATCTAACAAGATACTTTAACCAACATAGCTTAATATTAATTTCAATCCGACTCCTTGACATCTTCTCAGTCAAAATTTGTTGTAAGATCTCAAATAATTTCAATAAAAATATAAGAAAACAGTTGTGCTAATATTAAATATTGTCCTTGACAACTTTATCGATCAATTGGTCCTTTGAAGAACTGACAATTGACATATAAAACCATCTCTTCTTGCGATGGAACATTCTTCAAATCCCTCTGGTATACAATTCTACACCAAAACTAGTTACCCTGCCTAAGATATCAAAGCATTTCCAACTAGCCAATACGAATTAAAATCGAAATAATTCACATCTGCTAAAGAGAAGAAGACTATAGAAAGAGATGAGTTAATAGAAGGTTGAATTGTTAATGATTCAAAGTTAGAAGAGGCCAAAAGGTTTTGGTTTTAAGGTTATAATACTTACTAGTTGGTGTAGGTGTTTTTTTTGTGAGTTTTTATCGTTAATTCGAGGTGCGACACACAAATATATTCTAGTTAAGGAGGAGATTCTTAACTTACGATAGAACTCTGAGAGTTATTAAATAATTGATTCATTTACAATGGAGAGATTCCATGAGGAGTTGAAGAACGAATTTGTGAAGGAGAATATTTCTAGTTCGAGGACTAAGCCTTTGTATATTAGCCAGGTTTCTGTGGAGAACGACTCCAGTGATCATCCTTTATCCTCAAGTTTTCTACAAAATGTATTGGAAAATGTAGTATCAAACCCTATACAGAACGTCGATACTGCATTAGGTTCATTTATTGACATTAAGAGGAATTTATTGTTTACTGGATTGTATAATGATGTCGATGTCACATTAGGTGCTGACAAAGGCGGGTCTTTATTGAATTTATCTCTGAAAATGGTTACTGATAAAATCGGTATTGAATCAATTGTCCCAACATCAGCAACCATAAGATTAAAGCCAAATGATTTAGTTACTAATTTACAAACTACTTTTACTACAACTTCCAATGATTGTTCCGTCAATTTCCATAAACTATGGCCTAATTTCTTGGGAATTGCTGATAGAGAAGCAATTGATTTCGGCGCCAAATACAACTTACAGTCGACTTCTTGGATCCAAAAATATTTTAAAGGTGAGTTCATCTTACCTTTCACAAAGGTACCTTCTTTGAGAACCGTATTATCGGTAGATGTGTCAGAAGATAAAGTTTCCCATTTACAAAGATTGAATTGTAATTATAAAGCAGGTATTCAAAAATTATGGTTAAAAGATGATTTGAATACGTTCCCAGTTTTTTACTCCGGTTTATCTATCGTTAATAACAAACCTATCTTTAACGGTGAAATTCCAATTGACGTCCCATCTCCAGAACAGACCCCAAGTTATCAATCTGGTTGGTTGACTACTTTTTCGAAAGATTCCACAAAATGGTTGGGCTCCTTCCCGAACTCTGGTGAGTGCTTAAACTTGAAGAACGAATATGTGCTATCGCAATTGGACTCTGATAATAAACCCATCAACACTAACATAAATAGATTTGAAGCAAATTTTGAGAAATATGTATCGATCCTAAACTCTCGTGTTATCACTACTGTTTTGATGAATGGTGGATTCCAATTCCCAATTGATGAATCTACTAGGTCTACATTTGTTGGGGAAAGTTGGGATAAACGTAACTCTTTGATTAAAGATATTATATTAAACAAGAGTGATATGAACTTCAAGTGTGGCTTTATTTCAAGTTTCAAGCTCCCTAATACCGAGTTAGATTCACCATTAAGGTTACAAATTTCTGCATTAACTGAAAATAAATTCAAAGGTCTAGCCAACTACTTTGATGGTTGTGCTGCTGATACCGGAGTTTCATTAGTATACAAAACAAAGGATACTAATATGGCACTTTCGTATAAAGTTCCGCTAATGCAAAGTTCTAATTCCCCTGCTACTTCGGGCTTCTCATTTGATATTGCTATTACATATTGTTAAGATTCTTACTTATTTTCTATATTCTATATAATAAAAAAATCTTGTTAATAACATAATGATTTCCATTGAACTAGAGACCATAAGCATAAGCATAGTTATAAGAAACATGTACTTGAACTATATCTTTAAAAACATGCCAAATGTATAAAATGGTATATAAATGTCATAAACTAATATAAAATTAGGCGAATGTGTTGAATGGGGAGAAATCTGGAGCACAAGTTCTCTTTTCACCTTTTTCCTTAGATAAGTTGGTGATCTTTTCAACATCTTCTGGGGCCAAAGTTAAGGTTTGCAAGTTAGAGATGATTCTTGACTCAGTAACAGATTTTGGTAAGACAACTACACCTCTTTGAACATCCCAACTAACAACTAAGTTAGCAGCAGGAATATTGTATTTCTTGGCCAATTCTTCAACTAACGGTTCTTTTAAGATGGCAGCACCAGTACCACCTAATGGAGAGTAAGCTTCTACAACAATACCCTTTTCTTTACAGAAGTTGACCAATTCAACTTGTGGTAACAATGGATGCAATTCGATTTGGTTTACAGCTGGAACTAATTTGTTACCTGGAGAACTCAACAATTCCTTTATGTTGTTAATAGAAAAGTTAGAGACACCGACAGCTTTACATTTACCAGTTGCTGGTAATTCTTGCATCAATTCCCAAGTCTTGACGAAGTTCCAAGTATCTAAGTCAACATCACGTTTACCATTTGGTAATCCTGGGAATGTCAAGTAATTACCACTTTCTTCACATTGGGCTGGGTTTAAAGGAATTGGCCAATGGATTAAGTATAAATCAACATAATCTAGACCCAATCTTTCCAAAGATTGTTCTAAAGCCAATTGAGGAGTTCTTTGTTGAGTACCCCATAATTTAGTAGTAACAAAGATTTCATTTCTTGGAACACCAGAATCTCTAATTGCTTTACCAACTTCACCTTCATTACAATAGATAGCAGCACCATCAATGTGTCTGTAACCGGTTTTCAAAGCAGTAAGAACAGCCTTGTAAGCATCATTCTCCAATGATTGCCAAGTACCTAAACCAACAGCTGGAAGTTCAGCACCAGTGTTCAATTTAACTCTAGTTTCACAGTTCTTCAAAGACATTTTAATTATACTATTGTTCAAAAAAGGGTTGGATATCCAGTTAGATTATAAAATTTATAATAAATAACAACCAATTAGCTATTCAATTGATACCTGTATGCAATCAATATCAAGAATAACACCTAAACTTAAATATATATCCAAAGATAATTTATAATGATCAAGTTATTAGTCCTTTATATACTTTTCGAATTCGAAACTGCCAAAGATGACGTAAAAGCTCAATATAGAGCCTAAAGCTACTAATTGGAAAAAACAAAAGTGAATGGTAAGACAAGTTAGCGTATACCAAAGCAGATGAGTACATCAAAATGACATCTATAAAACATGATTACTTATTACATTCATTAAGTTCAATTTCAATTAACACTGGCTCTGTATTCTTCTCATCATCTCCCTCCACATAGAGCTATCCAAGGTTTTGCTTAAGCTTTACTAATCAACAAGAAATTGGTGTTTATAATTGACAATTCTTTGATCTATTGCTGCTTGTAGGAAACAGCCAATTGATTAAACATTACGGTTCGGTTATTTAAGCTTGATTGATTGATTGATATTAGTTGCAACTATAGGAGGACTGTTATGCTAATGAGCTTTTAAACGGTGTTTAGACGGATTAATCCTATCTTATTACCAAGACAGCTGGAAGACAGGGGTTTTGCTTTACAGCACCAGTTGTCATTGTTTCCCTGAGAGCATTTGTTGGTTTGAATTGAACCTCAAACACTGGGACAGCTTTAAGTCCAACTCTCTTTCTCTCACTCTGTCTGCAATTTGAATAATTTGTAAAGTTCCTCGTATTCGCAATACACAATACAATATATGCAAGGAAGTATAACGTTATTCAAGAGACTCTCTGACAAGCAATATAACCAATCCAGTTGTTGGGTTGGGTTGGTTGCTACATCGAAGTGCTTGGTTAAAAACAGCGATCGAAAGTTTGTTAGGCTAATTGCCTCGGTTTGCTCTTGACCGTGATAAATAGCAGTGGTTCGTTAAACTGAGGCTGAATCTCTTCTCGTCAACTAACTGTAGCAAGTTTAACACTTAATTGTTGCTGATTAATAGCTAGTTTGGAAGGTGGGATGGATATATAGATGTTCCATCATTTTTGTAGCTTTTTCCAACTTCCTGTGGTGGGTTTCACGATGCTTGAACTGCATAACTGTTAGGTAATTTAGTTTGGTTAATTCCGAGTATCTCCTGTTAACTACGGATGGACTAAACAGGTTATTTAGCAGCTACTATAATTAATTAGTTTACAGTCAAGCTTCAATTCAAGATACGTAACGATTATATCTTGAATGGGATTACTATTATTGCCATGTCTATATTAACTGACTATTATTGTTATTATAGTAGAATGTAACCTTTGGTGAACTTTTCTTGTTTAGATTTATGAAAGGTTCTTGATATCTGGAAAACATGAGTATGGCGTCACGTATGTACTGTTGAGCTATGTTCAAAAGCTTATTCAACGGCTACCTTAGCTGGCATTGATGTGTCTAGAGTTAAGGAATGTGTATATGGATGGCACTGCATTTTCCAATCTGTCTTCTTCGTAAGATAAATATTTTATTCTTTAAGATATATATCATTATAATACAATGTTTTGGGGAGAATATAATAGTCAATGAGATTAAATTTCTTGTCTATATCTATCTATATATATATATACTTAAATGCATACGATAACGATGGGATTTATAGGCAAAAAAAATACTCACCCACATGACTTGATTTCGGTTATTCTTATTGTTTCATGAACGACAGTGGAAGACCTCAATTCCACTATTATTATATTGGTATCTTTAAATAATTGTATATTATGTTAAAATGTGTCTTGCTAAATTGTAGCAACTTTTTTTACTTTTGATCCACCATTGTACAATCTTGTTTTTATTCTTTAAATCTTGTTCAACATCATCGAAATCAACCATGTATTTTGGATGTAGAAATAATTCTTGATTGAATGCGGCTAAAATGAAATTGAAGTACATTCTGCTTACTAGCGCAACTACAGTAATCAAAATCGTGAAAGTGTATTCGTACGTTTCCGAGGCACCTTGGCCATATTCATCAACACCACTTCCATCAGACATACCAGAACCAGTTTCTGTGAACCACTGAGAACTGAATATCATCGTAAAAACACAGGTTAAAAAGGTATCAAATGAAAATACAACAAAAATCTGAGAATAAGTCAACAACGATGGGGTGTGTACTTGAAACAACCCTTGAGAGTATATTATTAAGGTAAATACTGACCATAGATAAGAAACCCATTGGAAAACATTCAAAGGATGTCCAGTGAAAAGAGCTAATATACCGTAAGCACCGCTACATTTGTTCAATATAGTAATACCTAGAACTGTCTCAACGCCGATATATAAAGGTAGAAACCCAAAAAATGATCTTGGCAAATTACTATAATGAGTTTTTACTCTAGAAAGTTCCTGATTTATATTCATTGATAGTTATCCTTCCTTATTATATTATTATCCCCTTCCAAAAACTAAATCAAAAATAAAAGCACAGCCAAAACCCAAAAACTTAGATAAATAACTAATCAATAGGATGATACCCTTCTATTAAGTCTGATTGTAACCCAAATATCTTCTTTCAGCAACAACCTTTAACAATTTCAAGTCTATTAGTTAAGACTTCATGCTCTTATTAAATATTCAATACTTTAAAGATATTTAAATATTGAAAAAAAAAAATTAATGCGATGAGATGAGGCTTCAGAGTGAAAAATTTTGATCTCATCTCAGAACTCAAATAAGACCAGTTAAGCCATTAAAAGGACGATTTATAGGTTGATTCTGGTACTTAGAGGTAGTTATAGTAGTGTATTTTCATATATTCGAAGTAATTTGAGAAGTATTTGGTGAAGGACGTCTGAGATAAGAGATTGTAGGTGAGAAGATGTCATTCGATGAAAAATTTGACAGGTTAAAGATATCTGGTAATGATGTTAATACTAGAATTTTAGAGAAATATGGTCATAAAATCAAAACCGATGAGTTGAGTTTTACTAAAGGTAAGACGAATAAGGATAAGGCCAATAGAGCCACTGTTGAGAATGTTTTGGATCCAAGAACAATGAGATTTTTAAAGGCCTTAACAAATAGAGGTGTGATTTCAGCATTCAATGGTTGTTTGAGTACTGGTAAAGAGGCTAATGTGTACCATGCCTTTGCAGGAGATGGTACCTCTTCTAGAAATACAGATGTAAAGGTCGAAGATCTGGTCAAATTGACTAGTGTTGAAGTAAACCAAGATTCAGAAGAAGATAATGGTGATAATAATAACGTTGCAGATATAGATGGATCGAAACCTGAGGGCGTTGAACTTAGAAAAGAATATGCAATCAAGATTTATAAAACCTCCATTTTAGTTTTTAAAGATCGTGAACGTTATGTTGATGGTGAATATCGTTTCAGAAATTCCAGGTCTCAACATAACCCCAGAAAAATGATTAAAATTTGGGCAGAGAAGGAATTTCGTAATTTAAGAAGAATCCATCAAAGTGGTGTCATTCCAGCTCCTAAGCCTGTTGAAGTTAAATCGAATGTTTTAGTGATGGAATTTTTAAACCGTGGTAATGGGTTTGCGTCTCCTCGTTTGAAAGACTACCCATACAAAGATAGAGATGAAATTTTTTGGTATTATCATATATTAGTTGCCTACATGAGACTTTTATACCAAGTTTGCAGATTAGTACATGCCGATCTTTCAGAATATAATACAATTGTCCATCAAGGTAAATTGTATATGATTGATGTTTCCCAAAGTGTGGAACCTGAACATCCAATGAGTTTGGATTTCTTAAGAATGGATATTAAAAATGTAAATGGTTATTTTGAAAAAATGGGTATTGATATTTTCCCTGAACGTATAATATTTCAATTTGTTATATCAGAAAAACTAGAGACCTTTAAAGGTGACTTAAATAGTGCAGATGATTTAAGAGAATTTGTTAAAAATAATTTGCCAATAAAGTCAACCGATGAAGATGAAGCAGAAGATGAAGTATTCAGATCTCTACATCTTGTTAGAAATTTGGGTGGTTTAGAAGAAAGAGATTTTGATAGGTTCACAGATGGTAAATTTGATTTATTGAAAACTTTAATTGCATCCGATAACCAAAAGAATTTTACAGCCTCAGAACAATATGGCATGGAAGATTTAGATGCTGATGACTCTAGCGAAAACGAAGACTCGAGTGCAGGTGAAGATGAGGAAGAAGAAGATGATGATGAAGATGATGATGATGATGAAGAAGAATATAGTGATTATTCAGATTCAGATGATGATTCTAAACCTAAAGGAAAGAAATATGAGGATAAGGACGACAAGAAGAAACGTAAACAGGAAACCAAAGAGGCCAAGAGGGAGAAAAGAAAGACAAAGGTTAAGAAACATATCAAAAAGAAGTTAATCAAAAAGACTAAATCCAAAAAATGATTCGAATTCGATCATATTTTAAATTTTAGATAGATTTAGTTATAAATTTATTTTGTATTCATATATAGAGGTATTGGCATCATTTAATTCAGCATAATTTCCTAAATTCATTTTAAATACACAAGAGTAAGGGCTGTTCTCGATTGATAAAATTACGGTATCATTCATAGATTACCTCGTTTCGTATTTTTATCATCTTATATATTGTCTTTCTTTTATGTCATTGCTTAATTATGGCAATATCAAAATTTAACTATTTCCGAATATCAAATTAAAGATAAAAGGAACTCATCGTCAACATTAAATAAAGACTTGTGTATAAAAAGGGTTAAAGAACTGATAATAAAGACATTTGTGGTCTGTTTATTACGATATGGGTCTGGTAGAGGGCTACGATTCTGAAAGTTCCGATGCTTCTAATTATGATGGTCATGAAGAGGTAGGTCAACTGCAACATTTACATAATGATGCTAATTCTCAAACTACAAGCAAGAATAATGATACTAGTAGAGACTCTGATAATGTAGTTATAACTGAATTAGATCACACTAAGAGGCGTTTAAAATATTCCAAGTCAGAGTTAAGATCATTTAGAAAGAAACGGAAGAGTGATAGTCCCTGGGGGAAGTGGTCAGAAAGTGAAAGTATCAATAGTGAGAGTGATTTAGAGGTTAATACAGATTTAAATGAATACCAGGATGAATCTCAGTTCAAGACTCTGGAAAAAGATGTTGCAGAAAAGTCCACTTTCCATGGGGAATCAGAAAAGGATTACAAAGGTCGTTCATTTACATATCCGCCTATTGATGTCGAATGTGACCTCCAAAAGCCAGCATTATCATTCAAGTGCTACTTGCCAAAGAAAGAGATATATGTGTATCAAGGACACCGCCATGGTACTACAAGCTTAGAATTTTTCCCCAAAACTGGGCATCTATTTGTTTCAGGCGGTAATGACAATGTAATTAGGATATGGGATTTCTATCATAAACGAGAACTATTAAGGGATTATATTGGACATTCAAAGGCCATTAAAACTACAAATTTTAATGATGATGGGAAAATGTTTATAAGCTCCTCGTTTGATAAATATGTTAAAATCTGGGATACAGAAACAGGAAAAGTAAGAAGTAAACTTAGATTGAACAGCACGCCAAATGATGTCAAATTTCGACCATTAAATCCAAATGAATATATAGTTGGTCTGTCTAATTCTCAGATAAAACATTACGACACTAGAGTGTCGGAAAAGCAAGGTTTGATTCAGGTATATGACCATCACCAGAGTAGCATTTTAAATTTAAGATACTTTCCAGATGGTACAAAATTCATCTCATCTTCTGAAGATAAATCGGTAAGAATATGGGAGAACCAAATTAACATTCCCATTAAACAAATTAGTGATACTGCACAACATTCTATGCCATTTATAAATATCCATCCACAAGGACATTATTTTTCAACACAGAGTATGGATAATACTATATATTCATTTGGGATGAAACCTAAATATAAAAGATATCCTAAAAAAACGTTTAAAGGTCATACGTCTTCTGGTTTTGGTATTGAACTTGCATTTTCTCCAGATGGGAAGTATATTTGTTCTGGTGATGCTAATAGTCGGTTATTTATTTGGGATTGGGTTACTACGAGATTGTTGAGAACATTTGAAGTTCCTGGAAAAAAACCAGTAACACAAGTAGCATGGAATCCTCAAGAAACAAGTAAAGTAATCTGTTCTGGTCAAACTGGTGAAATTTATTTGTATGACTGAAGATTTAATTAACTAGATTATAAATTTATCAGAGTTTACCTTTCCTTAGAATAGAGTTGTAACATTATTTATTGACTTACTTTTCTATTGAGTGATATATATACTTATTTATAGAAAATGAATTATGCATAGAATGATACTGATTTTGATTTTCTTGCTTGAACTTCACCAATAGCTTCCACAAAATCTTCATGCTTTACTGATGATTGACCATTTCTCAAGGCGATCATACCAGCTTCGACCGATACTGCTTTTAATTGAGCACCATTAAATTCATCAGTTGATCTTGCTAATTCTTGCCAGTTTATATCATCGTCTGTTGTCATTTTTCTCGAATGAATTTGCAAGATTTGAGCTCTTGCATCTTCAGTTGGTAGAGGGAACTCGATTTTTCTATCCAATCTACCTGATCTTAACAAAGCTGGATCCAAAACATCTACTCTGTTTGTAGCAGCAAGAACTTTCACTCTATCATCAGAACCGAACCCATCCAATTGATTTAATAGTTCCAACATAGTTCTTTGAACTTCTCTGTCACCTGATTTTTCTGAATCAAAACGTTTTGTACCAATAGCATCTAATTCATCGATGAAAATAATAGTTGGGGCTTTTTCCTTTGCAAGAGCAAACGCATCACGTACCAATTTGGCACCTTCACCAATAAACATTTGGACTAATTGTGGAGCGGCTAATTTCAAGAATGTGGCATTAGTTTGAGCAGCACAAGCACGCGCTAATAAGGTTTTACCAGTACCTGGTGGACCATACATAAGCGCACCCTTTGGAGCTTTAATACCCATATCTTTAAATTTATCTGCCCTTTTCATTGGTAATACAATTGCTTCCACTAATTCTTCGATTTGTTTATCTAGACCACCAACATCGGAATATGTTTCAGTTGGTTTTTCATCGACTTCCATAGCCTTCACACGGGAATCAAATTCAGAAGGTAAAGTATCTAAAATTAAATAAGAGTCCTTATTGACACCCACTAAATCATTTGGTTTTAATTTATCTGGATCGACCAAACCAACCATTGGTAGAAACACAGTTTGTCTTGAAGATGTTTTGACTACAGCTGCTTTACCCTTTGCAGTATTGTCTAAATTGACATTACCACCTTGTATAGTCGATTCACTATTATCTTTATCACCAATTTCATCCATATCCATTACTTCAACGACATTAGCCACTAAATAGGGAAGCTGTCTATTATTCTTAATTTTTTCTTTGTTATCCTTAATTTTTTCTTGCATGACATTACTCTCATGGGACAATCTTTGCAATTCTGATCTAAATATTCTTATTTCATTGTCCAGCAATTTTGTTCTTGTTTGTAATTCTTGTGCTGATAAATTTAAAATATCTTGATCTAATTCTTCATCGCCTGGTAAAACTTGGGCATCTAATTCTTCTAAAGTAGCCATCTTGATCAGCACACAATTCTTCTGATAAGATATGAATAATATATGGTTAAAAATGTATCTAACAGACCTCTGTAAATGAATTCAATATAATTTGAATTTTGTATAAACCTTGAAAAAAAAATATATATATATATATAAAATTATATTCAAAAATTCACAAAATCTATAGATTCAACCATGCAATTCCTCAGACGGTATACTAATTTCGATATATACCTTTGGCACACTTTGAAATCAGCGTTTGTTGATCTTATCAGCTACTTCTAGAACCAATATATACTTATAAGTGTTCTAATAAGGCTTTACTTCTATATCTTTAATTTTAATTAAGTTAATTAAAATTAAAGATATATTCGCCACCCAATAGGTTACCCTGTTATGTACATGTGATCTGTTCCGGGTAACATTATTATTATTTATTAATATAGGCAAGTTGATCCTTCCATAGTTAAGAACTATATAGGTTAATTAAACGTCAGTAATGGATTTATATTCCCATATTAAAGCTCATTCATTATGTTAACAAGATCCTATAATCAGGGTCTTGTCGGTTATGTAAAATTGGATGACAGTAACATATCCTGTTCTAAACTAATATATATAAGTATATTTATGATTTTATGCTTGTTGTAGTTCTCTTTGCTTTTCTAATTCTTTTTTTAGCTCCATTGTGAAGTTGTCTTCTACCTCTACATCATCCCAATCTTCTTCCCAAAGGCTATTCTGCACGTTAGTGGCTTCTTTTATAGTTTCAGTGTCTGGCCATGTATCCACTGGGAAATCTTCAAATTCATCATCTTCTTCTAAAGTTCTCTTAGTGATATCTTTGGCAACTACATTGCCAGTGTTAGAACTAGCATCGGTAATATTAGTGGTACTCATCGTGGTCTATATTACTTGCTTAGATACCTTTCATATGCTAATACAATTCCATTTAAACTTGTTATGCTCTTCAATATGTTAATTAACCTGATTGATATTTTTTTAAATATGGCCTTTCTAGAATTAGGAAATAATATTTGCCACATGCAAGACGAATTGTGATCACGTGATACTGTGGTAATGCTGTATCATAATAGACGGTTTGGATCACGTGATATATCTATATACCTATATATAGTGGTAATAGGTGTCCTTATCTTGCATTTCTTACTTCTCTGATCCGTCAATATTAATGGATTAATATGGGATTGTCAGATATCAATCAGTTCATAAGATCACTCTATATATAAATATTAATATTTTCATCTAGTAAGGACTGAATTTTCTACTAATCTGGGTACTTACTCTGAACTAGAACTACAATAGCTATATCAAGGCATAATTTATGACAGCTAAAAACTGCTGACAGGGACAGTTAATTAAATTACTGGAGAAAGGTTATAGATTTACTTACTATTATACGCAGATAGTGTATTATGATTAGTTACTTAAAGATTTACTCTGTTTATTGTTATGTATGTATACGATAATTCTTTTCCCACCAAATTTTGAGAATAGATCGTGTTACTTTGTTAAGGGAACTATATATAAATATTCTGTTGTTACCAAAAATGTTGATAAGTGAATAGGCAGTGCCTTCAATTAGGCGTAATGCGTGTAGTTAATTGGGTATTTATGATGACGGACTATGTATTGAATATAATATGGTCAATTATATCTACTTCTATTCATTAAATCAAAAAAAAAAATAAGGGAATAGAAAATTCGGTATGATATTAATAATTTACCACTGATAACCCTCTGTTGGAAAGAACACTTGAAACAATTTCTACAGTTATAGAAGTATAAAATAAAGTCAAGGAAATAGCAATATACAGTTATTCAATTCCAATCCCCTTTATCTCATATTTTGAGAACTGTTTCATAAGAAAAAAAATATCAATAACATACCTGACCAAATTTAAGTACAGGGGCTCATAAATTCAGACATCCTTTAATTAATCAATGAGAATCTATCTATATTTAATAGAGATTTAAATGTATTATTTGGCCTTTATTATTATTTAGTTGTATATTGAATTTGGTATACGTTAGAATGAAGGCTGGTAGGCGTTTATTCTATAGGATCTTAAGGGTGGAGATCTGTAGGTTAAAGTAAATATACTAGTTAATAATAATAAAGTTCTATATTCTTTTATGTACAAAGTAAGATACTAAATAATATACAATAATGTACAATGATCTCTTTAAATAGCAATGTTAATAGCATGTAACAACATTCTTGTAGTGACACATATTTCTTCACCTTCAAGGTTCGTATGAAGTAACCTCGAAATAGTCTCGAAATAATACATAAAATTTGCATCACGTGTATTTGGTTAACCATAATATTCCATAATATTCATCTTCATTTCCAAGAATTTCAACAAATAAAGCGGTTGTTTGGCCGAGCGGTCTAAGGCGCCTGATTCAAGTATTAAATTACTTAACTACTAAGTAGGAATACTCAGGTATCGTAAGATGCAAGAGTTCGAATCTCTTAGCAACCATTATTTTTTCTATCTTCTTTTAGAGAAGACATAACTAATAGAAGTCTCTCCATTTATATTTTTAATGAATGAATATTTGATTGATTAACAGGGCAAGTCAATTCACTAATTAACCAAGACTTCAGTTCCATTCTCTCATGGATAATCTACGTTCAAATCATTAGAAATGATCATTGCAAAAAAATAATACATATATATATGCGTGTGTGTTTTATGTACTTGTTATTTTTTAGATATTAAAATATTCGTTATTAATTCGTTACTGCCATTATATTTTTAAGTTTTCATGCATTTTTATATTTATATTTTAGACTTCTTAAATGACTTAATTCAGTATCCATCGATTTTGCCATTTTTTTAACAGCAATGGAAATTAGATATAATAAATGAGGTAAATGGAAAAACACTTCTAAAGAGAACTGATCATGCAAATGTAAGAAACAAATCCACGAGATTGAAATTAAGACAATCATATTTATAATATTCAATTTAAAATTATCGATTCTTAACGTAATTAATTTTGTAATCGAATAATCATTAATTAGATCATATCTTATATTGATACAAGAAAAGATCATACTTTGTGAACCTAATATAAATAGAATTGAATAGATACCTTTCCTTCTTGTGGAGAACAATAAAAAAGTTGTGCAACTTACTAAATATGCTAGGCACAATAAATTTATATATTTCAGTTTTCTAACCTCGTTACTCAATTCAAATTTTTGTATTAACACTTCTTGATCGTCGGTATCCATAGGTTCGAAAGTAAACTCACCATCATCATCATCATCAACATTACTATCTTCCAGCACTCTTCTATTAAATCTACGTAATCTAGACATATTTAGTGATAAAAGTTGTAAACAACAATAAGAGCAATAACAACCCTCAAATATTAACTTTGACTGCTGTGCTCAATATGCCTGTAATCCCAGATAATAATTCGGCCCTAAACGTAACCAATCCAGCCTATCCAGAGCTATCGAACACTACCAAACCGACAACAACGTTGATAATAGTAATAACAATACTAACAGTAATAACAAACATATATATAAAAATACAGAATCGAATTATCAAGCAGACGAGAGAAAAATAACGAGAGGAACACATACGAGCTTTAATGAAAAAAATAACCTGACGTAACGTAAAGTTAACGTAATACAAACGTAATTGAGTTCAGTAGAAAAATAAAAATGGTGCTGAATACAAGAGTTAGCTTAGTTTAGTTCAATCCAGTTCAGTTCAGTTCAGTTCAGTTCAGTTCAGTTCAGTTGATGTGGGATATATCTTCTTCAAGGAAACCTGACCCTGTAAGCTTTGATGAATAATATAACTGGAATTCCGATACGATTTCGGATTCGATTCGAAGGCACCACCTCAAAACCTCTATAACTTTTTGTTTACTCTTCAAGGATAAAGTGTATGTAGTTCTATTTTATTTTGTTTTATTTTATTTCTTATTTGCAAATGCAACAAACAATATTTTAACAAGAACTTCTTGTGTGTAGTCCCCCCATCTCATTGCAGTTGTTGCTGCTACTGGTGGGACTCCTACATAAGATATATAATATTTAGAATTAACCTTTATAGTTAGTTGATGCTTGCAGGAGAAACGATCTTTTTAGCTTGCTTGCATGGAGTGTTCGTAGTTGGGTTGTTCTTCTAGTAATGTAATGTAATGTGATGTGATCGCAATTGTAGTTTAGAATCGTGGTTTGTTGTCATTTGCTTGAGCCCCTGGGATTTAATTTTTTTTTTTTTATTTATCGAAATATGTTCAGTATTGATTAATAAGGAAATTTTTATTTTATTTTTTTACTGAATTCATTGTAGTCTTGTCATCAACATTTCACATAAAGTGTCTAACATTGGCAATGAGCAAGAATAGAATAGAATAAATGGAAATTGTTTAGAAATTTGATATTGATAAATAATTGGACTTTTTCCTGTTGTTTAAGGTTTTATCGAATTGAGTAAAAAAACTATATTCTTATTTTATGTGGTTAAGTGGTTTGCTTTGTAATTGCCAAAAATGGAACCATTTCTGAAGGGTTAATTTATTACGTTCAATTCAATAACTAGATAATTAATTATTAATAAAGTATATTCGAGAAGTTAAAAAAAATTCTTTGTTTTCTTGTTTGCTTTCCTGTTTCCTACTCTCCTATTTCCTTTCTTGTTTCTTTATCTGTCCGATTTATCTTCTCCCTCATTAAAACAAAGCTATATATGTCTGTCTCCCTTCCCTTTCCTTTATGTACATTTTG